>NW_010972665.1:84587-144498 GCF_000737465.1 Haliaeetus leucocephalus
TGGGGCTAGGGAGACGGCGGGGACGGGGCGAGCCCAGCCTCCGCCCGCGCTGCCGGGTACAACCCCCTCGCCTCGTCCGGGGCGTTAATTAATCAGCGCCGTTAGTGCAGTACTGACACAAGAGCTAATGGACGGAAAGGGCGTGAGTGCGATGTTTCACTCTGGCTGTCACGGTCCGAAGCGGGGCGATGGGAGCTTGCGGCAGGTATTCCCTTCCGGAGGCGGGGCCGCCCCCTGCGGGGCAGCCCCCTCAGCGCTCAATGGGATCGATGCCCTGGCTGGAGGTGTTATGCAAATCGCCTTCTTTGTATTAAAGTTAATACCCGAACGTAATCGCCTTATCTGCGTGGAGCCAGGGAAACGCGAACAGCTGAAATGACATGTTAATTTAGCGATGCTGTTCTTCAAACGTAAGCGATATATTATTGTAGATAAAATCGATATGAGCATTAAAGGATTTTGCAGTTTACTTCATTATGTAAACTCTGTGGTAGTCGAACTCATTTTCCTTCAGTTATTCACATCAGCTGTAATGGCTAATGTCTCTATAACGATCTACATTATAAGCCTTTGCAGATCAAAAACTATCACAGACAATTTGTCATTAAAGTCATTCCTTCTAATAACAACATTAATTGTAAACCTACTAAGTGAATGAAGATGGCGATGAACCACAAAAATACATCTGAGATACGGCTTGCCTGAGGTGGGGGCATTGCCGCAGGCTAGAATAGGATCCTTTCATTTATCCCAAAGAAAGGCCTCGTCATGTCATTTTAGGGACTAGGGACAGTATCTCAATTCAGCCAACTCCCTTATAACCAGTATATGCAGTAAAGTTAGTATGTCAATTAGTTATTCAATAAAGTTACTAACTCAGAGCCCAACCCTCCGGTGCAGAGGCTCCTGGTGTTTTCCATGGAGCAGCATTCGGTCCCTGTCCCTGCTCTGCAGCGCGTGGTGGTTTGGGGACAGCAATGTCGTGCTGGAAGCGGGGACCTTCGGTGCCTGGCTGCACCATTGATCTGGGCTCAGACCTCGCTGCAGGCTCAGATTGTGTTTGGCTGCTCCTTACATCAGCTCTTCACTTTCTGGCTTGTGCTTGAATCTCCCACAGATGTGGCTCAAGCTTCCTAAACATGCGAGTAGTTTGCAAATATGTTGTAAAGATTTTTCTTAACCTGTACAGGAGCAGTGCTGTAGATTTAAAGGGCGAGGGGGCATTAATTTTCCTGGAAACTAAGCATATTAATAAATTTTGGAAGGAGAGAGGAAAATAGATTGCATTCTTTATTGTCATGAAGGCAAAGTTCTATGCAGCCAAACCAGCAAATCTACCTGCTGTAAGATGAAAACCACTGAATGCCAGAGATCGAAATTTTCTCAAGAGCTGATGCCTAACGTGGCACGCATTCTTGGGGAAAGGGCAATCATCATTCTTGCTGCTTCCAGTTTAAAAGCAAAACGTAGGCTTTGTCTCACGTGATAAAGATACACTAAGAAAAAAAATCAGTAGCTCTGGCCCTAGACACGCAATTCATGCAATCTTGCTACAACGATGTAGTCACGCAATGTCCGTTCGTGATCGAAAGGCGGGCGCTAGTTACGCTGAGCAGCGCTAGGTACTTCTTCTTGTTGCAGGCGTCAATTAAACCCCTAGCTTTCAGGCACAAACGCCGCTGTACGTCTCCCGCAGACGGCCCGAGGACAGCGGGCAGTTCGCTGCTGCCGCTGGGGTCCCACACGGCAGCAGAGCAGCTCCCCATTTTGAGCCGCGCTCCCGGCCTGGCAGCTCTGGCGGCCTCCAGGGGAAGGGGCCGGCAGCTGAAGGCACGCAGGGTGGCACGGCGCCGAGCACCGGGGGCCACGAAGGCCCGCAGAAGGCTTCACAGACAATCCTCTCCCTTTTCGGTTGTGTTTTTTTTCCCGCGGGTGGTCCCGGCCCCCACGGGTGTCCGACAACCTCGGAAGGGGCCAAGAGGCGGAGAGCCGCAGAAGCCGCCCGCAACCTCCCCCCGCGCGGGGGCGCTGCTCGCCGCCGCCGCCGCACCCTCCTGCCCTCTCCATGGTGCCCCCTGTGCCTCCCGCCTTCCCCTTCGCTTCCGGCGTTGCCATGGGCGGGCAACTTCCGCTTCTGGCTTTCTAGTTCCGGGTTCTCCGGTGGAGGTGGCGATGGCGGCGGCCTCCTCCTCGGCGGCGGCCGCGAGCTGCCGGGATGGCCCGGTGGTGGCGGCAGCGGCAGGGCCCGGCTGGAGCGACTCCCAGTTCCGTCGTTACTCCTTCGAGACGCGGCCTATCCCGCGGCTCAGCCACAGCGACCCCCGCGCCGAGGAGCTCATCGAGAACGAGGTGCGGCGGCGGCCCGGCCCTGCCCGGCCCGGGGGCTGCGGCGGGGCCGGGAGGCTTGCGCTTTGCGGCGCGGGGGTTGCTAGCCCTGCCCGTCAGGCTGGCCGGAGCAGGGCCCGCAGGGCGGCTGGCAGAGCGCGGGGCTCTGCCGGGTGCTGCTGCCGTCCCGGGTGCGCTCGCCTCCCCATCCCGGCTCTGTCCCTCTGGGCTACCGCGCTGCCTGCCGCGGGGCGTCGGCCGAGCCCCCTCCCTGCGCGGACTTGGTTGTTGCCCCTCTCCCGATCCCCTTAGTCGTAGTGGACGTTTCTTTTCGGTGCCCCAGCGTTGAGTTGTGGAATTTGCAGGAAAAGTTTGCTTTAAGTGCTTTGTTGTCCGGATGGAAATCGTGGAAATGTTGTGTAAAACCATGGGCACGTGTTCGTTATTTTCTAAGTGAGAGTGACCACAGACGTGAAGGTTGCCTTGCAATAATGGCTCTTGTGTTGGTTCTGGACAAGCTCAATCTCGTTTTGGTAAGATTGCTAGTTGTTTCTTTTCCTTTAAAGAAAGCCTGCAAGAAGGGAAGTTGTGCGTGCACAGCTTGGAAATGCAGCAGCTGTCATTCTTGTTTAGGTTGCTTACTACTTATAGGTGAGGGGATAGGCAGTGTCCTTTGTCTTCCTTTTGTAGTGGTTCTTTTTTTGGTGTAGAAGAGATGGGGTGAGGTCAGTTTTTTGATGGCTGAAGGTTATCTGTGATCCTCTGAGAAAAGAGATGAGTGCTGTCTCTTGTTTCTGGATTCAGAGGTATCTTTCTGCCAGCCTTTACGCCTTCATAGCTAAGGCTGGAGGTGACCAGACAGAATCTACTGTGTCTCCTTGTTACGTGGCAGGACCAAGTAGGCCTAAAACTGTTCCCGGCTAGTGTTTGTCTAACCTCATGTGTTAGAGATTAGCTAAGTAGATAGTGGAATCTGTCCCACTGCTACCAGGAGCTTGCTGCAGGAGCAGGCCACCACTTCCTTGAAACTTCCTATCACATTTTGCTTGTTTTTCTCCCCAGACCAAGGCACGTGATTACACTAAATGCGTTTTCCAATTCCCCATTTTCAAAAAGAGGTGGTGTGGTTGCAATAATGAATGTGATCATTCTCAAGTTCAAGAGGTCCTTGAATCAATAAACTTCCTGTTTTCCTCTAGGAGCCTGTGGTGCTGACAGATACCAATCTGGTTTATCCTGCTCTGAAATGGGACCTGGACTACCTCCAGGAAAACATTGGCAATGGGGACTTCTCAGTGTATAGTGCCAGTACACACAAGTTTTTGTACTACGATGAGAAAAAGATGGCCAATTTTAAGAACTTCAAACCCAAGTCAAGCAGGGAAGAGATGAAGTTTAATGAGTTTGTGGACAGACTCAAAGAAATACAACAAAAAGGGAGTGCTGAGAGGTAAGTGATCTGTGGAGGTTTTTCCATTTCTGCAGGGCTAAGTAGGGTGTAAGTTTCTTATCAGTGAGTGTTGATGACTAAAACCTCTCAAACTTTTCACTTTTTTTACAGCCCTGCTTTTCCTGCAGGGCTGCTAGTTGACAGCAGCCTTGTTACCTGATTAAAAAAGTCATACCATTAGTTAATCAAACTGTTCACATTGTCTGCAGAGATTTATTTATTTATTTTCTTCTCTGTCCGAGGCGGTGTTTGAATAGAGAAAGCCTTAAGCTTCACTTTCTTTTGGTGGACTATGATATTGGTAGAGGAGCTTAGTTATGAAAAGATGTAGGCTATGGCACTCGGCCTTTTTTACAGAATACCAAGGCATCTGGTGCTAACCTTCTTTCAGAAAGATGAAAAAAGATTGCATATGTACCGTATATTTGTTGGTAGCGATGGCCTACACCACTAACAGAGCTGTAAGTTACAGAGAGGAGCTTTACGTTTATATGGAATATAACTATTAGCAACTGTTCTTAAACCCTTAGTTAATTTTATCAGTCACCAGCCCTCTGAAAGGACTTACAGATGCTTAATTGTGTCTTAATTGGAAGCAACTCTGTGTCTGTGTCCACTTGTTGTCCGTGCCTTTCTCTTCTTTCTCAGCTTTGGGTGTGCTTTTTCCCAGAGAGAAGGCAGTCCTTGAGCTTAAAAATGCATTTTTCTTCCAGCATTGTAGACAGTAGTCTGTAATACTGCAGTTGTTAATACAGATGTTTGATTCCTCTGATCCTCTATGTCTAAACATAAGTGTGGCTCTAAAGTAACTTGATACTGAAACATACTGGGTTTCCCAAGCCCTTTTTTGCCCTCATGCACTTTTACTAGGAGAGGTAATTCCTATTGCAGTTAAGTTAGAGTGGTGGCATCTATCTGGGGATTATTCATGAATGCATTTGATATTTGATAGTGGCCAGTCTGTTTAGAGTTTCCTCCTCCTGCACTGCAAGGGGGTTGTTGTTGCTCTAAAATTCACTTTTTCCCTTGTGATTGTTCAAGCAGAACTGAGTTCTGTTCCTCTCTGTACCAGGAAGTCTTTCAGCAAAGTTTGGGGAGTTTTTGAAACTGTTTCCTTCCACAGTTGTTTATGGTGTGTGGTGACAGAGCAGAACGTTTAGGGGAGTTATGTATCTTTGTTTTGAAATCTTTCTGAAGGGATGCAGAGATATGTCTTTATGTTCATGACAAAGCTGAATACTTGATTTCTGCTTGTCTCTGGGAATATACAGGCTATATCTGCAGCAAACCCTGAATGACACAGTTGGAAGGAAGATTGTGGTGGATTTCCTTGGCTTCAACTGGAACTGGATTAACAAGCAGCAAGGGAAACGTGGCTGGGGTCAACTGACTTCTAACTTGCTTCTTATTGGCATGGAAGGTAAGCAATTTCCTCTGATTGGAGGAGAAGGGGAAAAGATTTGGTCAGCAGTTCTGTATTTCAGTTCCAGAAGGTCTTTCAAATGGATTTTCCACTAGTTTCTAAGTGTTCCCTCAAAGCAGGCAGTTTAAAGCTTTGGGTTGGGGGGGGCCTGTTGTCACAACTTAACTTGGGTTATAGAGAGGAAACAACCAAAGGAGTAGCTTGTATCTCCCCAGGGACATACTGTGAATGCCTGGATGTAATCTGCTCATGGAAAGGCTCTGTGTGGTGCTGGTAGGGCTGTGTTTTCAGTAATTGCTAATCATGTTCTGAGACCTGTTTATTGTTTGAAAGCTTCAGATGCCGTAGATTTAAAATGCTCAGAGTCTTCAAATTTAAAATGCAAAAGGGTTTGCAAGTTGAGCAAAGTTTGTGTTCTGGGCTTTTCTTAGCATGTCCAATGTCTACCTAGGAGGAAATGCTGATTATTCTGTGAAGCATTTGTTCTTGTTTGAGCTGGTACACTGTGGGGAGGAATTCTCTTTCAATTAGGAGCTGAATTTCTTCTTGGGGAGGTTGGAGGGCATTGGAGAACTTGAAGATGGATAAATTGTAAAAATATCTGGATAGAGTGGAATTCCAAATCCATGTGGAGACTGACTCATAGGCAGGCACCTTAGAAGACAGAGGTACTACTACGCTGTTGACAAGGAGAGCATTCTAGTAGAAAGTAATCTCAATAACTGGGCAAGGAACGTACACAGTTTTGTGAAGTGGGATGGCCTATAATCAATGTGGCCATCACATCCAATTATAATCATCCAATTACAATTACTTGGCAATTCATAGCTGTTCAGTTGTGACAGCAGATGTTTTTTCTCCTTTGCAACAAGTCATGCTCAACTTACAGTAGTTTGTCTTTGCCATGTGTTTTACTAGCTGAGAGAAGAGAAGAGAACTTCACATAAAAGCACTGCACCAACACTTCCCTACAGGTCATGATATGATCACTAAAATCCTGTTATCAACAGTTTATGCACAAGAACCGAAGAATTGTCTTGAACCAGTGTTCAAGGAGCATCTTTACAGGAGCATGTGATTGTATGATCTATTTGATGAAGTTATGGGCTTACCTGTTATCTTAATTCTCTTTAGTGAAAATACGTATAAAGAACAAGCTGAAAGAGTAATATCTGAATTGGCAAACACCCTGAAAAATGTAGTTGTGAGGGGTAAAAAATGTCCCGCTGTATTTAAAGATTTGATTACATTTAAGACCTAGTGGCAATAGTCAAGCTTCAGAACTGTTAATCAGACTGAGGAGGTGCTGTTGGGACACCCAATGACAAAGGGATTTGTTTACTTGTTCTTTTGCAAAACTCCTAGGAGTTTTTTCAAAATCAGACTGTTAAACTCCTTTTCTCTAGACTAATAATTTTTGAAAGTCCATTCCACAACTTGTCATCTAAAGAGAGTGCTTTATGAAAAAGCTTCCTGTCAACACTCACCATCTGCTGTTCATGGAAACAAGCTGGAAATCCTAATCCTGTAGAGCATAAGTTGCTGAATATGGATTTAGAATGGAAATTAAGTAGCAACTGCTCAATAAAGGCAGACTGATAATAGTGATCAATTTGTAATGTTCCTGTGGTCATTTTCCTTGTTTAGTTTTCTAAATATGTGAGAGTGTATTTACTGTCTTTAGCAAGGAATACAACTTGCTTCTGTCTTTCAACCTGTACTGAGAGTGTCTTGTTTATCATCTTTTCTCTCTGTGTAGGGAATGTGACACCAGCTCATTATGATGAGCAGCAGAACTTCTTCGCTCAGATTAAGGGTTACAAGAGGTGTATCCTGTTCCCTCCTGATCAGTTTGAATGCCTCTACCCTTATCCTGTGCACCATCCATGTGACAGACAGAGCCAGGTGAGAGTAGCAGATCTGTTCTCTGCCCTGTGCCAAAAAGGGGCATTTGTGAAGATGCTAGGTGGGAGGAAGCTGCACTGGAAGGAAAGCTGCATACCACTTGCTGAGCTTTTGCAAAACCTGTGTTCAGATCTGTTAACTGGTGAATACATGGAAAGACTAGTGATGTTTTTGTTTGTGTCTGGTCCTGACTTCCAAGTGCTAGGGCTATAAACATCCCCTTACTGATAGCACAACTGGGCTGCAGTTGCTACCTTCTCTGTTCTGTTTCATTGGTCACTTGGTCAAACACAGATTTGCTTAGAGATAAATTGCAGGACTCCTGTCTAAGTTGGTGGTACTTTGGGGGTACTGCAGGACCTCACAATGGGAATGCAGAAGCCATATAAGGAAGATCAGGATGATTTGATAGTGGGAGCCAGTAATGGGGACTTTCATTGCAGGAAGCTCTTCTGATTTTTCTTAATGTTTTCTTCTGTTAGGTGGACTTTGACAATCCTGACTATGAGAAGTTTCCAAACTTCCGGAGCGTGGTTGGCTATGAGACGGTGGTGGGTCCGGGGGATGTGCTATACATACCTATGTACTGGTAAGAAGGATGGTGGGACTGCACAGTGACCAGCAAACAGCGATTTAAAAAGTGTTCTGCTTAAAGTGTTGGGTTGGCTCTTAAAAGACTTTTCTTTTGACTTCTCCAGCAAGTATGATATTTTCTGTGATATCTTGGGCCAGTCTGCTTCTACTTCCTGTCTGTTGGATGGGAGTGGTAATTCTCCCTGATGCTGCGTTATTGTGCAAGTACTCCACTAATGTGTGCGAGATCTGTATTTAAATAAGGGGAGTTTTCCAGAAGTTCTGAGGTCTTGATGATGGAGGTATAGGTCAAGGCTTGTCTAGTGCTGCCTGAACTCATCCATCCAAGGTATTTCACTATAAGCTACAGCAATAGTTTATTTTCTTTTTTGTGTGGTTTCCATGCAGGTGGCACCACATTGAGTCTCTCCTGAATGGGGGTATTACCATCACTGTGAACTTCTGGTACAAGGTGAGTACGAGCACCTTCCTGTACAGCTTGGATAGGTCTATCCCAGAGGATTTTTTCAAGTAGAGATGTTTTGGCACATGTCAATATGAGAACTTCATTGGATTTGGTGCAATGAATCCTTTGCTTGCACCAAATCCTTTGCTTTAAAGCTGAAAGCTACTTTCTCCCTTTAGAGTGGTGTGTGAAGAACTGGGTGGCTGGGAGAAGGTGGAATAATCTGCCAATTCAGGAAGCATGCAATGAGCTATTTTTGATATTTCAGGGTGCCCCAACCCCAAAGAGAATTGAATATCCATTAAAGGCTCATCAGAAAGTGGCGATAATGAGGAACATTGAGAAGATGTTGGGAGAAGCCTTAGGAAATCCACAAGAGGTACAAAAAAGAATCATATAGTCACTGCTGTTGAAATCATTGTGGCTTAATGCAAAACTCGAGATGCCAACTATTTGGCTCTGCAGGTGTCACAGTGAGGGTAGAGGAAAGCAGGGTTGCTCTGTTGCTGTGAATGGTTCTTCCCGCAGTCTTCAGAAGGTCCTTTGGCTACAAAAAGGCAAGCTCTTTAAATTATAATTCTGGAGAGGACCACTACAAACAATGGAGTAATTGTTCTTGTATGTGGGGGAAGGTGTACTTTGGCTTTGGGCACTGCCAGGAAAGTGTTGCTCCCAAACTCCCTATAGCCTTCAGTGCAGCAACAATACCGAGTATTTGCCAAAAAAAATGAAACTGTTTTACCTGTTGAATCCAAATCTCTTAAATAAGAGAAATCTCTTCTAGTAAGTCATGCACTTTCCCCTTAACGCAGGTCTTGGTCATCTCTGAATTCATTGCAGTTTTAACCAACTGGTATTTAAAAAAACAGATTGAAGTACTAAGAGTATGCTTTTGAAGATCTCTTGCTGATCTGAAATTGGAAATACTGGATGTGAATAAAAATGTTTTCATGGTCTGTAACCCTTACCACTGTGCAAGAACTCCTCCTTAGAGCACTCATGCCTCTCCCCTGAGATTATTTTACTGCCATAGCATGCTGAACTTCCCTCAGTGATCAGGCAATGCTGAGAAATGGGGAGTAGTCTTGACTGAAAACAAAACCTTAGCAAAATTGTCAGTCCTAGCCTTCCTTCCAAGTGACCCTAAGGACCAGAGATGATTCAATAAATTCTGAGGATTCGACAAGAATGTTCCTTCTCTGCCCTGCAAAAAGCAACCCCTGATGACTATTAGCTCCTTTTAATAGCAGCTACTGAGAAATCACAAATCTAGGGTGAAAAAGTTTCAAAAAAAAATACCAATGGATGCAACGTTTTGGTGACAGCTAAAGTTGGGTGTTGGCAGAGAACCTTGCAATTTTGGTAGGGTATTTGAGAATGTGGTCAAGGATGCCCCAGTGTTTTATCTAGAAAATACTTTGAAACTGACTTGGTCTACCTTGGGCTCAGTTTGTGTGCTGAGATCCTCTGCCCCGGGCTGCTCAGCTTATAAAGTGTTGTGATGCAGAGGGAGCAGGCTCTGCAGCTGCCATTTCTCTGTAACTGTCCTAGCTAACAATCTGTTTCTGCTTTGAACAGGTGGGTCCCTTGTTGAATATGATGATTAAGGGACGGTATGACTAATGCCTGGCTGCCTGGGTGACTGATGTTGGAGCTGCTTTGTTCACAAGCAATGGAAGATACTGAGCGCTAGTATTGCACGCAGCACTTAAGAGACTGATGGGTTTCCTGGCCCATCCCTGCCCCACTACAATAAAGGGGGCTACTGGAACTGCAAAACCGTTAGTACCCCATTCATCCTCCACTCTCATCTAACCGAACCTCCCAAGAAAGAGTCTGCACTTATTGGAAGCTGGATTCATGTTCACTAACTTGTTTTTTCTCCCTCTGCCCTGTTTGCCACAACAAGGAGCATGGCTTCTGGCACTTGGATGCGTTGCTTCAGGATTTTCAGGCATTTGAAGAAGAGCTTGGAGGAGAACCAGGAGTGATCTTGTTTCCTCAGCCTCATGGGGTTTGGGCCTCCTGGCTGGGTTTATGTGTTGGTGCCTGCAGTGGATATAAGATGGGAAATGATAGGTCTCATGGTCCTCTGTTGTTAGAGGACCTGTCCATGCTCAACTCTGGCACCTTTTTTTATAACAGAAACAACTATGTGAGATGGCCTGTGTGTGATAAGCAACTGGACAAATGATTCAGTTTCTTCAACTTAAGACATCTATGCTTTGGACTTAGTACAGGGTAGACATCAGAGTGAATTCATCTAGTGTATGAGCGCCAAATCCTGTGCTCTCCAAATAACATCTGTGTTGTAGGAGTGTAGATAAACCTCCTTTGTGATAGCTTTCTCTGGGGAGTGAAGGCTTCTCTTCTGCTCTTCTGAAGCTGCAGTGTGATTAAAAGGGGATATAGCGTTATGAAGGGAGATGCATAAATGCCAGGGCACTCTCCAAGTCTTGAATGATTAAGCCACATTTTTAAATAAAATTCCCCAGGGGTGCCGAGCTAGACTGTCAAAACACAGTGTCAGATAGGTACAGAGGCTCCCATCTCCCCACCAGGGGTGCTGGCCCCTCAGACTAACACGGGAAAGAAAGTGCCCTTTTTACTGAAACTGCAAGAACTCAAGTGTGTGTGGCTGCGCACAGGTGCGCGTGTTTGTGTGATGTTGTGTGGCTCCTGTCCATCAGTTAAATCCATGCCAGTGTGTGGTTCCCTTCTTTGTACAGTCATGTGAAAGAGGTCAGGGCTTTCTGTTTAAATGTGGTTAAGTTTATCTTGATCCTTGTATTCTGGGACTTGACATGGCAGGCTGGGAAGTGACAAGACCAGGGCACAGGAAGCATACAAGCCTCTATTTAAGAGTCCTCAGCAATCACCCTGAAAAATCATTTTGCTTTCTTCCTCCTCTTCCATGTAAAAGCCTTAGGCTTATATGGAGCCTGGCTTTTTATTCCCTGAGGTGTGCTGCATTGCTGTCCCTGGTTTGGGGTGTGGTGCAAAGGTCTTGTATATTTGATGCGGTTGTAATGGGTCCCAAGAGCTAGAGGTGTGAGAAGCTGTTCATAGCCCGTATATCTCATCCCAGAGAATAGTGGGGAATTTGTTCTGTTGAGACTTCAGTGCTTCGGGGCTTGTTCTGACATGGGATTCTGACAAAAGTGTTGAGAACATGCTGCTCAAGAAGCACTCCATCTTTGGCCTTGGGTCCCATCTTTTGCTGGGACAGCTCCTGTGCCACTTGCAGTGAGCTTGTTTTGCACAAAGGTGAAAGGCTTCTCAAACAGGAGGTCCCAGGGGCTAGGTTTCTGGCTGCTTTACAGGTCAGAACAAATGAAGTGTAATTGGCAGCTGCAGCGTCCTTGTTTAAGAAATACATTTGTGTCACTGAGTAGTCTGACTGCCACACTACTTGTTGCAGACTCTCCAGAGCTGTGGTTAGATCCCGACAAAGGTCACTCAGCTGGATGCTTATCAATGCTCAGCATTTGGGCAGGTGGGGAAGAAGGCTAAGCTGCTGACTCTGGCCAAAAGCAAGGCCTTCCCAGGAATCCTGGGCACATGCCCTTGGTTGAAAGATGCTCAAATGTAATCCCATCTCTGTGCTATTTATTCAGTACATGGTAGTATCCAGTACTACTTGTTAGACACCATCAACTCCTGAAGCTCAGGGTGTGAGTTCATATCCCATGTGGAGAGAGAATGGTACTTAGAGAAGTTTAGGATCCTTTTTTTTTCTTTATTTGCCAAAGGTCTAACTTTTAAAGTGTCTGAACAGGTTTTGCTGCACTTGACTTCGTGAAAGCTCATTTACAATGCACTGATGGACTGACTTCCCCCCCCCCCTTCCCTTTTCACCTTGTGCTTTCAATGCCCCTTGCCATGGTATTGGGAAGCTGTGTGTGTTCTCTGCTAGGGGTGTGTGTGCAGGGGGTGGGGTGTGACAAACACACGGTACCTTCTGAAGTGTAGTTCTTAAATACAACCAATGTTGAACAACAGAACTGTGTGGCTTTTGTTTTGTGAGCTGCTGTATAGGAGAGCTGTATAAGGAGATGTGCATATAAAGCTACCTTTAAGTCTTTCTAGTAACTCCACTTGTGTTCTTCACTGGTGAAAGCTGCTGGTCTCCAGAACTGCCTTCAAAACAGCAATACCAACTGCATTACTGTGTGTCTTCACAACTTTCCCTATCCTACTTCCATAAGCCTGAAAGGAAAGCTGGGAATAAGATGGTATCCTTGAACTCTGTCAACAGCAAGTGTTGGTGGGGAGGGAAGAAATTCCCCTCCCTGCTGACCTGAATGGTGTCACCATGCTCTGGTCACTGACAGGATGTTGGAGCAAACTACACTATCAGGTCTAATGAGTTCTATCAGTTGCTTATCCTTTGGGATATCTTGTCTTCCATTTGGTCCTTTATCCAGTTCATACTTTGGTCAAGGAGATTTTGGGGGGAGGCTCCCTCTGTACCTGTGCTGTATGTTAGCAGCCTTGGTGGTGGAGTCCTCTCTCTACCTAATAAAGACATGGGTTATTTTATGGTAATATTAACTCTACAGCAATCTTGGCATCTAACCATCAGTGAAATGTTGGCTAAATCTGAAGAAATTTCTAATGCATAGTGAAATGGGGAAGCGTTGAATAGAGATTAGGGATGTTGGGGCTGGTGAGGGGAAGAAGGACAGCAGTGTGAGCCTGGGGTACCACAATTGGCATTCTCTCCTCATGCCCTTAGGGGACAGGGTAAATGTGGAGGGAGTAGGAAAGACAAGTGGATAAAGTCTTCTCTGACCATGGGTGTTCACCCTTCCCTGCTGTACCTGGTGGGATCATCATCTCTGAACACATACTTGCTTCGGTTCCACTGAACTTAGTGGTCTGTTACATCTGAGCCTGTAGGCTTTCTGTTGTGCACATGCCTCTTGGGTAACATGCACGGCTGGCACCAATGTCTCAGGTTGTGCAGAGAAGCAGAGGAAACTGAGGGATGAGAACTGTGTCATTTGAAAACCTGATCAGACTCCCAAGATTTTTCACTTTTAGGCTTTTTCTTGTTTGCTTTTATTACCTTAGGTCATATAATACCTTTTCTTTTGTATCCTCCAGTTCCCCATTCCTTGAAAAGTGGGATTTTTCTAAGGAGAAGTGACCTTTCTCTTGCTGCTTGTGGATCACGGCTGCAGGATCTTTCCCATGGAAAGAGAAGAGCATGAGACAGATCCTTAGTGATCAGAGTCAGGCTCAGCTCAGTGATCAGCCAGGAAATTTAGAGTGATAAAGGAGGTCCAAGCTGAAGCCGGTGGGTCAGGATCAGGGCCAGGGTTGAGGGGGTATGAGACATAGCTGCAGTGCTGGGGCAATCTAACATAGGTGGGGGTGAAGGGGGAGACCCTCAGCATCAAAGCAGCTCTTGAGGGAAAGAGGGGCAGGCCTGGGCTGAGACTGCTGCTTCTTTTCTTTGCAGCAGTTCTTAACAGTGAACAAGTTGACCTTGAACACAGCCAACTGCTCTTTGAAGCCCTAGAATGGCGATGGTGTGCTCAGGGTCTTGGCTATCTTTTGGCAGGCCTCTGTGTTGATGCATGGTCAACCCATGCTGCTGTCTCAGCCCTGGAGGCAGAGCAGCAACTGCAATGGGATACTGCCTTTCCACATGTATTTTTTCAAAGCCCTTTTCTCTAAGCCTCTCTTCTGCCACATGTGTATGAGAAGCTTCCTTGCATTCTGGTCTATGGTCTTCATCTTCTGTTCCTGTTTTGGCAACAGCGCCTCTGCCATCAATGTCCTGGAAAGTCCTGAAGTCATCATCTTCCCTGGGCACTTCTCTGCATTGGCACTGCCTAGAAGGAAAGGGAAAGAGATGCTGTTACTGTGACAAACACATGCAAAGTAAGTTCTAATTACTGCCTTGCAAAGTCAAATATTTGTTGCAAGCAGAGGACTAATTGTGGGGGGAGGGAGCGGAAGTTGAGGCTCTTAGAGTGTAAGTGGAACAGATGCCCGGACGCCTTGGGGAAACGCAGCTTTCCTCTACAAATCAGAGCTTTAAATTACAAGGCTTTTACCAACGAGAACAGTTGTGGTAAGTCGTCTGCTCTCATTTGCGTAATGGCTTCTGTCACTGGTGATTAGACACAGGATGAAGGAAAAGAAATTTGACAATTAGGAATGAGCGATCATTAATCAGAATCTTTGTTAGAAGGAGGGAAGGGGGGGAGAATATCCCACAAACAATGGAGGCAGCCACTAGAGCCACAGTGAAGTCCATGAGATGCATAACTCTGTGCTACTGATGCTCTACAGAGCCCCCGCCGCCTAGGTACGGAGCAGCAGCAAGGGTCTTGGCTGGGTTGGAAAGCTTGTGGAGGAAGGCAGCTAGGTGAAATCCTTCCCATGCTGTTCAGTGATTCTCAGCAATCTGCTTAGTAAGGGAGGGAGCACATGTTTGAACCCTCTCATTGCCCCATCAACACCTTGCGCTTCCTTCTCAGTGCCTGGCCGCAAACTGCCAGCAAAAACCATAGAAACAACTTAAAATTCTTGTGGCCTCCTTTCCCCACACCTTGCATGCAGCCTTGCAGTTTCTGCTGCAGAGGAGAGCAGGCATGGGCCTTGACTGGCATGCAGAAAGATTAGGATGAGCAATGTGAAAGCAGTTCCAGGCTCTTTTCCTGATAATGTAATTTCCTACAAGAGCAAGGGGGGGACCTGATGGCCTGCATGACAGGTAAAGAAAAGAAGGCAGTTGTTACTTCTCTATGTCTGTCATTTGCTGGCTTAGCTCATCATCCAGCCATGCACAATCCAGTGTACGCATTTGTTTGCATTTTGTGGGTTTTGATCAAATTGTCAATACACATGAGATGTTACCTGGTTTTCCTACAGCTGTCATTCAAAGTCTTGTCAGGTTAAATATTTTGGTATAATTTACACGAAGAGGCACTGCCTCTGATTAGATCAACAGCTATAACTTGGAAGGGGGAATGACAGACCATTTGTGGGGTGTATAATGCTGGTGGGTTCATCTCAAAACTTAAGCTTACTGGATTCATTGATTTCAGTGACGATTCCTGTCTTTGCAAGGCTGGGTCATTCACTTGAGGCAGAGGTCTCCGTCAGGGTGATTAGTCTTTCTGTGACTGGAAATCAAAGTGGATACCTCCAAAGCGGAGAGCTGAAGCCATGTTGCCTTGTTCCCAGCTGGCTCTGAGCTCAGACAAACGATAGCAGCTTGTATTTTCAGCCTCTTCCCATGGCTAGTGTTGTTTACCACAGGAACTCAAAATGAAAGAGAAAACAGTGGATCTCGGGACAGGATCTAACAGGGCTTTCATCCAGTGCTCATCATGAGAGAATTCAGGAGAATCATTGGTCACATTGTTCGGGGTGGGGAGATGTGTCAGGTAGTGACTTTTATCCCCTCTTAAACACGTGGGGGGAGGACTGCTGCTCATTCACAGCAACATTTTAACACGTGTTTACATCTGGAGGAGTGCACCTCATGCTTTCTGTGGACGGTAAGGCAGCTTGTGATGTTGTGGGGTTGCTGTCAGAATTCACTTCATAAACTTGCAGTAAACCCTGAGGAAGTCCAGACTTTGACACGGCAGGGTATTGCCATTGCTGTAGGTAATGTTACTGTGCTGGATGGCAGGAGCCACAGGTGCAACTTTCATCTCAGAGTTTCAGTTGTGTTTTTTTCCTGAATAGTCAGGATTCGCCACCGAGTGCCTTTACAGGGAGGACCTTTGGATGTGACCTGAAACCCCTTGGGAAGCCAGGAAGGGAGGACAGTGTATGCTATTCTCTGCGTAGGTAATCTGTGTTATGAGATCTGCTGCATGCCCTGGTGCTCCCTGAGCTGCTTAAGCACCGCTGGCCTCATGCAGTGAGCTGTGTGAGGGCTCTGGCTGAGCTGAAGGCAGCTAAAGGGGTGAGGTCAAATCATTTACTTCTATAAAAGGACAGTACCCGTGCCCACAGAGTGGGCACATAGGGTTATAACAGCATCCAAGGGGGTAGTTTCTTTGGGAGAGCCTAATACCACTGGTGATGGACTGATTCTGCTCCAAGTTCCTCTGCGAGGACCTCTGACAGTCTCAGAAGCTGCTCCTCTCCAGCTGTGTTTCACTGGGGTAGAATGCTTCTGGCAGCAAAGAATTAATGGTGCTGGTGGGTATTTATGTCAAATGCCAGCCACTACAGGCTGTGGAGCTGGAGGGTGTGGGGTGGTAGGGCCTTGCTTGGCATTTGAGGTAATAAGCTTTTGGTCTGTTAGATCATGTGAACTGCAGAGATCGGTAGAGCTGGGGAGTCGCAGAGCCATGTTACTTGGGCCGTCAGGTCTGACAATGCTTTGGCAGGGCAGACCTTAGTGCTCTTTGAGCCTGTGTTTGGGGGTGGTGCAAACCTGGGGTGTGAGCAGAGATGGGAATCTCCAAGTGGAGTTTGGGGCTCTGATGGACCCATTCATCTACCACCGGTTCACTCCAAGCACAGCCTGAGGCCCCTTGCTTCCACTTCCTCCCCAGAGCAGAGGCAATCCTCCGTCTCCTGCTTTTGCTGTTTGTTTATAGCTCTCCCCATCCCATCTGTCTTTCTCTCCTCCTTCCTCCCCGTCCTTTTCCCTCCCTCTCCCTCCTCCCCCTCATTCCCTGTAAGCGATTAATCATTCTGACAGGCTCGGCGATGGCCTTTATTTCCTTGAGGCGGCCAAGAAATGTCTGTGAGCACCTTCTCTGACACCCCTCCTGTTCTCTCGCCAATCAGATCAGCCACTTTGCTTGGAGTGACGCCACCAGAAATGCAGGGAAGGGAGCAGCGGGGGGAAACTCTAGCAGAGCCAGCTGGGAAATGGGCAGTGGGGCAGCATCCAGTTGGGGTGCCATGTGGGCCCCCATTAGCTGTGATGAATATGTAATTTCACCATAGCTTGAATGTGTCATACTTCGTTCCCTCCCTCTCCCCAGGCTCCCCTTCAAATCTTGGTTTCAGTGCAAAGGCATTTGGGGAAGAAATCAGGCTGCTCAGAAAAATATCAGCCTCCAACAGAGTGGCTGGAGGGAAGAGCTGTCGGAGAAGAAAGAAGAGCAGGCTGAGATCATCAAGGGAAAAAGAATGGGGATGATTTTGCAGATGGATGTGGAAGCCTTCCTGGGAAACTCCCCTTTGCCTTATGCAGGAAGGAAGTTGCTTCTGAGTCTCTGTCATGATTCACCTGGACTAGTCATGTTGTCATAAGGATGCTTTCCATTCACCTGCAGCCAAGGGAGCTCTTGGGCCACAGTACATGCTATTGCAAATGCTCTGCCACCTAACTAGAATGAAAATGAGGTGGATCAGGGTGCATGATTATTGGCCAAAAGATTTTTTTTTATCTGCTCTAATCAAGCTTTACAGCACTCTCTGTCCCCTCAGCATGGAACCAAGGAATGCTGTAATTCTAGAGTTATTCTTTTTCCTTTTAGCATGAAAGCAAATATCCTCCACAGGGGGAAGGAGAGGCCCAGGAATAACCATTCTGCTGAGGGCCTCTGGGGATGTCTAGGGACCCTTTGTGCAGAGCAATGGATTGTAACTAACGTTTACAGAAGTGGAGGAGGTAGGGAAGGAGAGAAAGAAGTTGAAGATGATGTACTAGAAGTCAGATGGAATGTGGTGTAAAGATCTTGCATAAGGTGGTCAGGTATTGTAAGGCAGGAGGCTTACGCATATAGTGACCCAAAGGATCCTCTCTAATCTTGTGTTCCGAGTAAATAAGCCCTGAGTTGAGCCTACAAGACATTGAATAGGCTCATCCTGGAAGAAAGGCCCTAGAGTAAGACTGCCCCAACTCTTCAAGCAGGCCAAAGAGCAGGGCAGATGGAATGAGGTGTCTGTGCTTTGAAGTCGCCACCTCTTGAGATGGGGCAAGGCAGCAACACAAGGCCAAACCCCCTAGCTCAATGCAGCTATGCCTCTGGGAAGAGTAGCCAAGCAGTTGATAGCTGCCAATTGACTCTGGAAGCTCACACCCTCTTATGCACATGAGCTTGGGTTCTTGCCGTATGTGAAAGGCATGAGAGTCAGTTTTAGCAGCAGGCTGGATGGCATCAGTGAAAATGCTAAGGAAAAACCACCACCTCACTCCTACACCTCCCTGTTGTTTGTTTTCTCCTTGTGAAAATGTTTTCCTTCAGGTACAAACCTAAAAGCTGATACAGCCTAAGTCCAAAGGGAGGGCAACGAATAAGCATCTTTGCCCCTTGTGGGCTGACAGCATCAGATCTCTGGAAGGTAGGAAGACTCAAACTAAAGAGGAGTTAACAGGCACTTCCCAGCAGATGAAAAGGCAGCGTATGCTCCCTCTGATAGACATGCTGCCCCATGTCTTGGGAGTGACCTCTGCCAAGGTCACTGCGGAGTTTCTCTAAACTAGCGTTTCTCTCAAGGAAATATTGATTTTGTGCTGGTGGTGCTAAGCAGGGTTGTTGAATGAGAGGCTGTAAAAGCTTGGCAGAACACTGGTGGCCCTTCTTGGCAGCTAGGCATACTGATCTGGCTTGCTTTCTGCATGCTTGTGCTCATGTGTCTAGGGTGAGGAACACTGGCTTTGGGCTTCCAGGCTAGTGACCACTAATGGCTTCAGTGCTTCTTCTCCAGTGTGGGGTATTTATGTTCGCTCCCTTGTGTTTGGTCAAGGACAGGAGATGTTCATTAGCAGCAGAAAGTGGCCTGTCACCAGTCAGTTTATATCCAGTAATAGGTAGTAACATTTATTTCTTGAATATAACATAAGAAGGGAACATGGCAGAGGTCTTAAACAGTTTCTCTCAGGCCTGGGAGTTTTCAGAGAGAATGTATGGGATCTTCAGAAATTAAGTCCAACCGATGCAGTTAATGCTGGCTATCCTAGAAAGCCTGTTTCAAATCATCAACAGCCCTAGTGAGATCTAGGTGTTTAAGGGTTCCTGCCTGTAGCATGCACTCAAGGCTTTGAATCATGTAGCACTGCAGTGCCAAAATTTGTGCCTTTGCCCTCCTAAGCCATGAGCAGCAAGCAGAACACAATGCTGTCTGTCTTTTCTTCTCTTTTTACAAGGCCAAACCATGGAAAGAGGATGTTGTGGTTTAACCCCAGCCAGCAACTAAGCACCACGCAGCCGCTCACTCACTCCCCCCCATCCAGTGGGAGGGGGGAGAAAATCGGGAAAAAGAAGTAAAACTCCTGGGTTGAGATAAGAACGGTTTAATAGAACAGAAAAGAAGAAACTAATAATGATAATGATAACACTAATAAAATGACAACAGTAGTAATAAAAGGATTGGAATGTACAAATGATGCGCAGGGCAATTGCTCACCACCCGCCGACTGACATCCAGCTAGTCCCCGAGCGGCGATTCCCCCCACACGCTTCCCAGTTCCTAAACTAGATGGGACGTCACATGGTATGGAATACACCGTTGGCCAGTTTGGGTCAGGCGCCCTGGCTGGGCATGAGAAGCTGAAAAATCCTTGACTATAGTCTAAACACTACTGAGCAACAACTGAAAACATCAGTGTTATCAACATTCTTCCCATACTGAACTCAAAACATAGCACTGTACCAGCTACTAGGAAGACAGTTAACTACATCCCAGCTGAAACCAGGACAGAGGAGCCTGAGAGTGTGCAGCAGTATTCTTGCTATTGCTTTCATCTGTTGAATTCACATTTCCTTGCCCAGAGAAGTTGTTGTGTCTCCATCTTTAGAAATATTAACTTGACTGGCCAAGGCCCTGAGCAACCTGATCTAATTGTACCTGCTTTAAGCAGAACTAGATGATCTCCTGAGGCCTCTTCCAACCTAGATTGTTCTATGATCCTATGGGTTTGTCCAAGAGATCTCATCACCTGATGTGCTGTATTTCATCCCACCCCATAAAACAATTATAGGGCCCAGATAACCCAGAACATAAGGGAAGTATCAGGCTATTCTATTTTTTGATGTAGAAGCCTTTGTGGCAGGATTTTGTAAGCTACTTTCTTTGGTCTCCAGGGTTATGAAGAGCTTCCTCACTGAACTTGTACCATGTCTGTCAGCAGAGCTGGTCGGTAAAGCAGGCTTGGGTAGATGCTAATGGATTGAGAGTTTTTGATCATCACATGGCAGATGCTTGTCAATTCTCCACGAGTGTCCATACCACGCAGTGGAGAGTGTGGGATATAGCAGGGCAAGGGAAGAGCTGTTTGACTGCAGAACCAAAGTAGTGTTGCCACATCAGCATTGTATTGAGGCTTGGCTCACTACTGCAGAGGTCTTACCGCTGCAGCTGAGCCTGCATCCTCTGCTCAGTGCTGTGCTGAGCTTGCATGGGGATGTCAGTGTTGCTGTGTAGATGCATCCATCCTCTCCTGGAAGGCTGTGGCGTGGTTGCATGAGCACTGTTGTGGCCCTGAGCCAGCTGGAGTTAAGGGGACCTGTGTCCTCAGGCAGGGGCTGACCTTCTGGCCAGGGTGCCATGTGCTGTGATAAGGTGACAAGTTGCAAATGGGCAGGTGTTGCAATCAGGAGCTCTGATGCTCACTGTGGACAAGCTGGACTATGCCCAGTTAGTTGGAGGCTGAACAAGAACTCACTCCTGCTTTCAGGGGTGCAGGATCTCATTTCAGAACTGGTCTGTGCTGCATGCTGGGCTGTTGCTGGCCCTATGGACTTCTACAGCTTCAGATTTAGGTGCTAAGCACCCTTGTAGTGGCCTGGGTCATCCCCTGTCTCCTGGAAAATCTGAAATATCCTTGGTTATTGGCAAGCATCTCCACATTGTGCAGCTGTTCCAGACTTATGAGCAGCACCCGGTGCTTAATGGGAAAGCTGGAGCATAAAGCTAACTTTGTGTGTTCCTTTAGGTGACAGAGGTGCTTGTGCTCTTGAGGACTTCAGGATTGGAGGTTGGGTCGGTTGGATTTAGGAATCTCACATTTTGAGGTGACCAGCAGAGGCCAGCGGAGACATTTGTGTCTGGGCTCTGTCTGTCTGGGCTGCTCTGAACATTATGGATGTGTTGCTGCTGTCTTTGCGGAGTGGATGAAAGTGTTTGTGGTAAAATGTAATCAAGTGGAAAATTGCAGTGCATATAAACACATATGGCACTCAATGACTGGGCATTAGGCACAGTGACTGCAGGCAAAAAAAAAATTATCTATAAACGTTTCACAGCAAGTTTCGAAATCTTAAAGAACAATAAGATATTAGCAATTTAATGGGGTGATTCAGTGAGGCAGCGATCCTTGGTTTGGGAGAACGAGGATGCATGCAGCTGCAGTGATGGGAGCGGCTGGAATTACTCAGCCAGGCTCAACAAGCCCTGTCTCCCAGCACAAGACAGCTGCCAAAGGTCTCCCTCACATGGCAAGGTGGCTGTGCTTGGAGAGGAGAGAGCCAGGAGGTGGCCCGTGAACCTTACCAGTGCCACCTTCCAGCCTCCTCCAAGAGCCTGCTGTTTACAGCAGCATTTGGAAAAGGTTTTGTGCGGTCAATGAGGCAGAACTGATGGGCTAGGTGGATCAGGCCTGGCTCAGGTTGGGAGCTGCAGAAGCACTGCAGGTTAACGGCTGGCTTGGCCTCCCAGAAATGGAGAACTGGGTCCTGTTCACCTCCTGTGCCTCCAGGCTCCATCTGCTTGCACTGCCTAGGATAGCACCTTCCCAGCTACTGCAGAGCCTACAGCAGTCCAAATCCTTCCTGGGGGCAACTGTTTTGCACCATGCCAAGGAGCTCTGTCATCTACTGGAACTGCACTTGGATCTTTCACATCTAATACCATGGGACTTCACTGCCTGAACTAGTTGTCCATCTCCAAACCTGTCGCATTGATCCCGCTGCTTACAGGGGACAAAGGTGTGTCAGGCCAGCATATGAAAGTGATTTTTGCTGAGTGATGGAAGTACCAGAAAGGTGTTTTTCTTCTCTTGCCTTATGCTGACTTCCCTTTTTCTGATATGAAGGTTACCTTTGAGTGGGAGGAGAAATGCACCTTGCCAGTGTCACCGGTGTGCCTTTCCCAAGGGACAGAGGAAAGCAGCTTCAATACTAGGAGGAATACAGCTTTGGTGGCTCTACTGACTGCTCTGAGGTCCTGGATCTGGTGGCCAAACTTGCTGAGCAGTTGGTAAGGGAACAGCTTCTGAAGAAGGAGGGAAGAGGGCACTAAATGGGAAAACCCAAGGGTATTGGCAGCTTGGTCCAGCAAAGCCTGGCTGATTCCAATCATGTCTGGGGAGAAGTCTTCCCAAACTAACCAATGACAGTAAGAACTGCCCAAATGAAATAAAAATAAACAAAATCAGTGTTTCTGGGCCGTAAGTGACTGCTTTCCAGCAATGTAAGGAACATAGTGGGGCCCTAAGCTGATGTGAGTAGAGCAGTATGTTCTCTTCATCTCTCTGTGTAGGACCTTTCATTTTCATGCTAGTTCATACACAACCATGAGAACATGCCTTTTCTTGGATCTGACCCTGGAAACTGAGACCCAAGTGCCTGGATCATTAGCAAAGTGTAACTTCAGTGAGATTATAGATGTCTTTGGCTTCATCTGGCAAACTGCCTAAGGCTGGACTTCGGTAAGACAACATACCTGCCACACTTGTGTATTCAACTCTGGATAGAACTGGTGAGAATAATGGCTTTTAATGAATAGCTATTAAATAATGTTTATTTTCATTACATGTTTTTATCCATTTAAGAAATTTCTGCTTTTAATCTTCTTAAATGTGCTATATTAGAAAAAAATTGTATTTCTTGCCTTGTGTCACCTGCTGGTTTAGGCACTCACAGTGTTTACATCTATAAGCATTCTTGCTCTTGCTGATACATAAGTACCATAGGGAAGTCATTGTCCTACTGACAAATCAAGTTGATGAGGCATGCCTACCTCTATTGAGTACAGATATATTTACCTACAGAATTTCCCTGTCTTTATAAACTTTACATGAAGCCAGCCCTCAAAGGACTGCCCAGAAAACCTACAAAATATTCTGCTGTGGTCAAATTCAAATGTGAAGTTCTTCTCAAACGTTGCCCCTTCTAAAGGGTTCTGCATTTGCTTGAACTAGCTCCCTGCCTGTTCAATCTCTGCTTTGCTACTTGTGGACTGTAACTTGTTGCCAGCTTCATCTTTTCTCTGGGTATTTCCATGCTGCTGCAGCACTAAACCCAGGGGGTTTGAGCCTCCCTTCCTCACATAAAAAAGGGTTAATAATCCCTGCCCTTTGCCTGCTTGATCTCACCAGTCTGCACATAGATCTGGAGTCAGAGGTGTCCTAAACCATCTATGTATGATGCCCAGAGCAACAGAGTCTTTACCTACCTACCTTGGCTCTCTGCTAACACCAGCTCTTACCTCCTGCCAGCTGAGAGAGAGGATCGTGTCTGCTGGGATTTGGATGGAGATGTAATGCCCAGTTTCCACGGGGAAGTGCAGGACTGTAGAACAGTAAGGCTTTCTCTTTCTGGGTACGTTGATATCATCAGTCCCAGCTAATATATGCCCTCTTTGTCCATCACATAAGTCCTCTTGTGAGCCTTGCATGCATGGTGCTACATGAAAATTCATCCTCAGGATCTATGGACCACTCAAGTCTCTCCACTGTGATCTATGTTTGCTTCAAGATCCCTGGGTTTCAAATATGTCGGAGGTAACTTCATCCATCCTGCCCTAGAGCTGGAGTCAGATCACTGGTAGGCAGGAAGCCTCTGGTGAAGGGAGCAGAGTTGCGGTCTGGGGTTGAGGGGATTCAAGTGCAAATGGAAGTAAATGTGTGATGGCTGAATTTTCCTAGAGCTGTTTATTATGGTGTGTTTACCTGAGGCATGCATTTGTCTAGCTAGAGGTCTGGTGTGTCTGGCATCATAGGGGGCTTCTACATGAGCTGTCAGTCATGGCATTGCCCTTCAGCATGAGTGAATGAACAACAGTCTGAAGCAGGGCCCTACACTCGTGAGTTTATGTATACCAGTTTCTTCAGGGAGTTGCTGGGAATATGTGGGCTTAATTGGGACAGCCTTTGCTGAGCTCACAAGGGTGAGGTACTTCTGAGCAGGACTAATAGAGGGGAGACTTTATGGTTCCCTGTGGACAACTGGTATCTGTCCCTGAGCCTGAAGTGCAAATAGGTCCTACCTGCATTGGCAGCTGCTTCTGTGCCCAGGGGTTACAGTACAGTTGCTGTCACCCTGGTGAAGGTCCTCCAGAGGATGACATGTGGGTCTTCCTTCCGGCTTATGACCAGAGGAGGGGAGAAAGTCCATGAGCAATTGTGTGAGAGACTTTGTAGATAGCTGGTGAACCAGAAGACTGCTCTCTTTGAGTAGGTATGGTCACCTCCACTGCTCCTGTGGCTCAAGTGCTCTTCTGAGACAGGCAACTGGTGGTGCTCTTTACGCAGGTCAAGAACAGCAAAACGCTCCTCTTGCTTGCTGTAGCAGGTGGTTTGATGCTCAGATAGGCAAACTAGAAATGGTGGAGTTGATAGAGTGCATGCGCTGGCTGTTCCTGTGACAGATTATGAAGCCACCTGAGTCGCTGTCCCATTGTCCCCACCCACATGGAGGCTATGGTACTGGAGGCAGGTCTCTCTGTCACACCTGAAAGAGCTGTAGAGCTCAAGCACAGCCAGGGAGAGATTTTAAGTCAAGAAGCAGCTGTTCAGTCACTCAGTGTAAGCTTGTGGGTAACTGAGGGAATTCTCCTGGTTTCTTTTGTCTAAATCCCTCCTTCCCAAAAGGCCTCCTGTCAGGGTTTGAAGGCACTGGGACAGAAAATCTACCACTGCTCTGAGGAATTTGCTCCAGAGGTGAAAGACCCCCATCACTTCATATAAAACCCATCACTGGATTTCACTTTTGACTGGAATTTGTTTGGGTTTACTGTAGGTTCTTCTCTTTCTCTGTCAGCATCAGGAACCTGCATGGAAAATGGGGACACTCCCCCGGCCCCCAATACTCAAGTTGCCTTTGACCTCTGGGTGCCACTCTACCTGCTGTGCTGATTTTTTGATTTATTTGGCCTGCAGATGCCCTTGCTGAACAGCAGCCAGACCTTGCTACTCAGCTTGGCCTGGCATGCGGGAGGATTTGCCATCAGGCTGGCTGCTGCCTTTATCCCTGCCTGCAGCCTCTGGTGCTGCAATGATGACCTGCCTTTCTCAAAGTGGGTCTCCAGCTCTGCAAGGGTCACTGTGCTCTTTAGGAGCAGTTGTGATGAGCTGTGTGCCCTGGTGCAGCCAGCCAAGGTATTGCTGTCACCTCTGGCAGTTGCTGTACAGCTGTCAGACCCTCTCGCTCCTTTCCGAGCAGGGCAGAGCTGCTGCTAGCACCTGCTGATGCTGATATTGCCTCCTGCATCCAAGAGGCTGGACTGTTGTTGCTGCTTTATTAGATATTGCCCTGGTAAGTCACTATCAAATACTGGTCTTGCACCCTGGGCAAAACCAGACAATCACTGCCCAGCAGTTTCCAGGCACTGGGACAAATATATCTACCTGATGGTGGATGTGTCTGCCCACACCCACTAGGACAGAAAAAGAGCAGGGCTGAGTAGGCAAATTCCCATGGTACGGCCCTGTATGAGGGTTGCGATGAAAGGTGGTGGATGTGGTGGGATATGAAAGCCCCAGGATCTGACAGCTCAGGACGTGGCATTGCTCTTCAAGAGCTTAAAGGCAGCCGAATAATCGGAGAGTGAGCGAGTGAGCAAATGGGGAGCCATCCCGTGGGTCCAAAAGAGGGTGCTCAGACCCAAAGGAGCTGAGTTTTGAAGTGTCTGGGCTGTGATCAGGTTTGGGGACACCAGTGTTGATGAAGGTGGAGGTGTCTGAGGTGAGCAGAGGGGGAGAGCAATGAAAAAACCCTCCTACGAGGATGGCACAGACAGACAGAAGCACCACCCTCCCTTGTAAGAAAGAGATGGCATGAGAAGGGGTCGGGACCTGCAGCTATCGGGGTGTGGCAGTGACTTAGGGACGGTGTTCGTGTGGGCACAGCCGCGGGTGACCCGCCGGGGGAAGGAGGGGGCTGGCAGTCCCCGTCCCGGGGCTGCCGTGTGCTGCTGCGGTCTGGCCACAGCGTGGAGCCCGCGGTCCGTGCGGAGCTCCGCGGGGCTGCCCACGGGGGACGGGGCTGCCCACGGGGGACGGGGCTGCCCACGGGCGGCGGGGGCTGCTGGGAGACCTGAAGGAGGAATGCTCTCGGCCTGCAGAGGTGCCCAGGCTACGGCAGGGGTTTCAAGCTGAGCTATCAGGAGGGTCAAAAACCTAATTCTGAACCGAGGTCTCACAGAAGCAGCTTTCCCATGAAAATCCTCTCTCCTGGCACGGAGTCCTGATGTGCCTGTCAGAGGCACCAGGCATGAACCTGAATACAGTTTCAGCCTCAGCTTTGTAACACAGATGCTAGACCTGGATTGGGCTTGCCTCTTCTAGACCATACATACAGGTGCTGGGGATGTACATGAGAACGGGTACCTACATCTGAATATTGGCATTGCGGGATAGGTGCTGACTGCCATGCTAGGTGCTGTACAATCACAAGTGTACAATGCAAATCATATTTTCACTGTGCCACATATGTTGTCCCATATCAACACGATCCTGCTGAGGTCTGTGTGTACTCTAGTCACACTGCTGGGAGAAGATTGTGTGTGTGTGAGAGCTAACGTTGGCTACTCACATTTCCCCTAGTGTTTCCCCCCCCCCCCACTACCGTAAAACAAAAGACAAGTTCTCCCCTGTTTAATCTGCTTCTCTAGCAGGTAAATCAAGTCCAGGTCTGTTTTCTATGGCTTGCATTGCTTTGTTACTTTGCACCACTGGCTGTTTTTCTATCTTTCCCAGCACTAGAAATAAAACTGGGGTGTACTTCAAGCTTGGAAGAAGCTTTCAGGATGTAACTGCACTCAGCTGTCCATTGAACAGCCCCAGCAGCCTGTGGACACATTGGGCTCAGCTGTGATGTCTGCCTGTTGGGAGGGAAGAAGGAAGGATAGATGACCTGTGATGCCCCTTCCAAAGCGGAGGTGATACTCTAGCCCGTGAGCACTCTTTCTAGTGCAGGGGGTTCTTGTTCTTCACCCTCTTTTCCACCACCAGCAGGGCTGGGGCTGAAACCTGCCCGATGTCTTTCCTGAGGCCCCTCTTCCCCTGGTCCAGACCCAAACCGGCGAGCTGTCTGCCTTTTTCCCCTTGCCCTTCCTCCTGGCAGGAGAAGGAACGACGTGCGCCTCGGCTCTCCGCAAGGAAGGGTGCGGGGGAGGGTGCTGCGGCGGCCGGTGTGGGGGGCTGCAATGTGCACGCTGGACCCACGAGGGCAGCAAAACACAGCGGGAGAAGCAGGCTCGCCGCCGAGGTGGCCCCGGGCTGGTGACAAAAGGGACACCGACTCGGGGCTCTTCACAGGCTGAGGGTGGTTCCAGGGCTGCTGCCTGGGAGCAGAAGATGCTGCCGGAGAAGTCAGGCACACTGCCTCCCTCGGGAAGGACCCATCTCCATCCTGGCTTGGGACCAGGGCTCACCCCGGGCTTGTCCAGGGTCTATTTTGCACGTCTGAGACTTAAGGGGGTAGGAATTGGGCTGTGCCCCAGGCCCTGATCCCAAGGGGATGGAGCTGCCCAACTAGCATCACACTGGCGTGCCCTTGCCCTGGCACCTGTTGAAGCACTTCTGGGTCTGCCTTATGCTTGGCCATCAGCCCCCTCGCAGAGCAGATCTGTCCAGCGAAACACATTGGAAAGGGGTCTGTTCTGGTGGTTTTCTCTGCATCTGTGCATGGCTCTTACAACCCTCACCAAGCATCGCCTATGTTTCTCATGGCTCAGAGATGCTTGAATGCCCTTTTCAGTGCACAAGATGGAGAGCATCGTGCCTCTGGCCAGGCGGTGCACTTGGTGGCCTAGCTTGTGCCTTTCTCCTCTCCCAGCACAGGCAAAGCCCCTTGGGGAGAAATGAGAGGGAGTCAAGGATCTGTTGAACTCCCCGGTGGAACCACACAGCTCTCATTCCCCAGAGCTCCTGAGGTTTGGGGATGCCAGAGGCTAAGGTGAACTCTGACCCAGACTGCAAATACAAAGCCCCAGATAAAGCAAGGCAGTGCTGTAGAGAGCCCGTCCGCTTTTCCCTGCTAGTTATGTACCTACCACCACATCCAGGCCATGGGCTTGGGCCCAGCGGGTGCTCCCCAGCGCCCACTGAGGTGAGCAAGCAGCGAAGGGCAGGGAGGGCTGCTTGGCTGCGGCAAGTGACTCAGAGACCCAGATGGCACAGCCAGCTACCACCATCCCAGACCTCTGCTCACCAACACTGTGCTCTCAGCCCGTCTCTGCAGCCCCCTCCCTTCCCTTCCTTTCCAATCCTCTTGTACTGTTTTCTTGGCAAGGGTGCTGGCTTTCAGCCCCTGCACCTCATGTGCCCTATTGATAGCTGGTAATTTATGTAAATCTCCTAATATATGGATTCTGGGATCAGAATGGAGGGTTTGTGTGTGAGATGAGATTAATATGTTTGCAGATTCTCTCTGCAAAGAGAAGGAGAGAGGCAGGCAGGGCCAGGAAGTTCACCCTAAGTCTCTATTAGCACCTCTGTGTGCACCAGCCGTGCCTGGTCTCTGCCTCCCCATGGCTGGCGGTGCGGGCGACTCTCACTGCTTTGGCCACCCTGGTCACCCACAGCCAGCCTTGCTGGCCAGCAAGGCCACAAAGCACCCAGTAGCAGTTTCCATCTCTGTCTGCTCCCCTGAAGTTTCAGCATCTCCGGAAGGTGGCCGGGCTGAGCTGTGATGAAAGCTGCTACCACTGCAGGATCGTGTGGTCCCCTGGAAGTGTTGGAAAGCTGCAGCTCAGCTTTATTCTCCCCGTGACAGTTCAGGACAGCGGAGGTTGCTTGTAGCCACTGGCCTCTTGGTGCAACTGGGGCTCAGGCTCTCCTGGTCAAGGTCAAAATTAGGGATGGGGTGGTTTAAGGAGCAGGGTACGGGCTGGGGGGACCTGTGTGCCAGTGGGGTGGCAGGGCACTGGGCCTGAGCAGGGGGAAGACAGTGAGACCAGCGCCTGGCTTGGTGTCCACTCATTGGGCTGACATGATGGGTCGAGGCTGAAGGATGGGCAGGGGAGTGCCACGTGCTCCTGTCCTGTCCCTCCTGGGGACTGCAGTCCCTGGGGTGAGAGGTGCTACATCTACACCCAGTCCTGTCCTGGGACTGCATGCCTTATCCATGCACATCTCCCGGCCTGGCACCTGCGCTTGACTGCCTGGGCTCCACGTGGTGCCATGCTGGTGGGTCGGATGGGGAGGCAGAGCCCACTGAAGTATGCTGGGGGCTGAGCAGAGCTGGGGAGCAGGCAGTGGGGAAGGGACCCGCACTCTAATTCAGATGTTCCCAAGGAGTTCCCATTCCACACCTGATATTTGGAAACCAGGAATCCTGCTGATGGATAGGATTTGATGTGGTGGAGTGTATTTCATACTGTGTCATTTATCCTGGTGCTGGTGCTGCCTCATGTGAAATGTCAGCCATCCAGGAGCTTTTCTGATCGTTCTTTGAAGTACTGGTTTCTGATAAACTCGGGAGAAGGACCCCCCCCCCGCCCAGGTCAGGGACCAGGAGTGGTAACAACTTTTCTCCTCTCTGTGCAGGGTCCCTTGGTAGGGCCTGCCAGCTCAACCCTATGTACTGAGGGTCACGATGGAGGTCCTACTGCCCTCCCTTCCCCTGGTGCACCCCTGCTCCTTTTTGGGACCGTACAAACCCCTTTCTCCGACACCACCTCTCTCTGACAGCACCCCGTCTCATGGTCCCTCTCCCTGTCTGTGTCTGGATTTGCTCCCAACACTCTTCTTAGCCTTTGGAGGAATATTTTAAACTCTCCTGGGGTTGCGGCTGTTGACAATGGAAATCTATTGTGTTTTATGTGCCTGGAAAATGAATTTCCATGTCAGAAGAGGAGAGCAATTACCACAAGCAAGAGAGATCAAATTGGGTCTTTAAAAAGAAAATAAAGTTCAGATCTTATCTGATTAATGAGATTTCTTCCAAACCTTAACAAATCTTAATTACAGTGACTCTGCTGGAAGGGATGAGGTAAAGCTAGGATTGGGGGCTATCTAAACAGAACCTCTCTCTTCTGAGCTAGAGTACAGCCCTGCATGAAAGCAGCAGGGATGGCCGTTGAGTGTGGAAAGCTGCTCAGCTGGAAATCAGCAAGGCAGGATTCTCCATGGAGCCTGAGCAGCTCCTTCCCCAAAGGCTTGCAGTGCTGGGGGAGAACCCTGCTGGCCCCGACCGGCAGCGAGCCTGCTGCCTCACTCTGTCTTGGATCCTGGCATTGTTTTTGCTCCTGAACCCTCCTTGCTGCTACAAAATTTTCACCTTTTTTTTCTCCTGTAATAATGGTTCAGTTGTCAAGGGTTTTTATTTTCACTTTCCTGATTGTTTAAAAATAAGCCCTGTTTAAAATAAGCTGAGGGATGCAAAGTTGTTCATTCAGTTTAAGCTCACAAAACATTTTCCGATTATTTTATTGGATTGCCTGTGTAACACGGGCTGGAGATTGTCCCCCTGTTACCCCTCTATTGAACACAATAACTTTCTTCCTGAAAGAATACGAGTCTTGAGCTGAAAATGTTGAGAAAGGGAGACGCCAACGCTTCCTGTAACAGGCTGCTCTAATGGTTAATCACTCTGATTTCCTCAGATGAAGTAAAACAAAATAAAAAAGGTCCAGTATTTTATTTTTAATTGGGACTTGTCTGGCTTCAGCATTTATCCATTGGCTTTTGTTACGGCTTTCTCTGGCAGATTAAAGAGTTTTTTAGTACCTGGTATTTCTTCCCTAGGAAGAAATTTATATGCGGGAAGTAAGTCACCTCTTGATCTTTTTAATAAACTAAACAAATGGCTCCCTTCAAATCCTTGGTGAAGTATGTTTTCCCCCTGTTTTGGGTAATGTTTGGGGCTCTTCAATCCTGTCACCAGAAAACAAGCTGAGACGGAAAGAGGAGGAAACAGAAATAAGTCCAAATCCCTGGAAAATCAGACAGCCAAACCCTCCCTCCCCTTTGTCTGTATGAATACATTGTTTCCCTTCCCATTGTCTTTGGAACAAATTTGGGAAAATATCACTCATCTAAAAGATGTTTTCCCAATCTCTGTATCATTTCAGATTAATTATTAACAGCAATTACCAGAGACAGAACTGGCTGTCAGCATTTGAGTGAGGGGTAAAAATGACAACATATCTGTGTATTTAAGCACACATAGATTTACAGTGTATTGGTAGGAATTACAGGACATGTTGCGGAGTGCCCGAGCATCCCCTCTCTGCGCTCCATCGCAGAGCCCGGCTGAGGCAGCGAGCAAATGGGCCCCGATGGGAGTTTGTTCTCCGGTCGGCTCTGGGAATGAGGCAGCCCGAGAAGCTGAAATCGTACAAGAGAGCCAGTCACAGCAGGATCTGAAAAGGAGGAAAATAAAGCAGGTACCAATGATGCACACGCATCCTCTAAAAACTTTCTGCTGTTGGACTCCTAGGATCTGTACCTAGTGTTTCTAGCTTAAACTGCTAGGCACAAATTTTGCTTGTGTCCCTCATTTATTCACCAAGATTTCACCCTCTCTTCTCAGTCCTGTAAAGTTTCAAAATGTGTGAATAATTTAAATTATTTTTGCCTCATTTCCACTGTCCAACATGATTCTCATCTGCCTGTCTTGTTTGCCTGATTTATGAAGGTTTGGGTTTTTTAGGCATTGCCTCAGTTTTTACTAAGGGAGATAATTTTTTAAATCATGATAAATTTTTGTTATTTTACTGCCAGTTTTCTCCTCAAGGCTCTGATTTGGTGAAGCCCTTCTACAGTTATTCCACTTTAGACATGTGCTTAAATCATCTCAGAAGAAATTATCTTGGGCACAGAATTAAAATTAAATATTTTCCTAAAACGAGAGTCAAATCTTCAGCAAATATCCCGACTTGCCCTGCTCCTAGTTGTGATTACGTTTGCAACCTTTAATTTCTTTCAGGACACCGGGGAGAGGAACAACCACAAATACATTTAGAGAGAACTGTCATTTTCCTTCCATTTCTTTACACTTTGCAACAAAAGCTGCTTTTTGCATTTAAAAAAAGGACACCTCTTCCTTAGTATTAACAACTTTAACTGTTCAAAAATCAAAGAGCAAGCCCTCAAACCAGCAAGATTATAAAAATAACATAGTTGGGATTCTTGTACTGGCTTTCTGTTTTAGAGGGGGTGCATGTGTCACATTTTCGAGCCATTCTCTGCATTACCCAAGATTAGAAAGTTACTATTTAATTGAAGGCTGAATTCCTGATCCTAACACGTGCCCTTTTTCTTCCTGTGCCTCCTTTTTCCCCGAATTCCGCATATTATTTTAGCTGGAATGATCTCATTTCTGCCTGTGATACTGCTCTCCCAAGGCAATGCCATTGGGTTAGGAGCAGGCAACTGGGCACTGAAGCTCACCAAGCCAGTGTGAATCTACAAGCAGAGCCTGGCTTGACTGTGCCGACTCTTCAAAAATCATGGGCTTGATCCCCATTCACCTTTCACAGTTGCAAAACTGGCTTAAAAATCACCATGTTAAAAAAAAAAGGGAATTAGCAAGTGGCTTCTTTTCTGATGCCATTGTGTTGTGGAACAGCAGGCCAGCTTTTAAGCTTTTTGCTGCATCCACAACAAATAGTTATTTCTTAAGAAAAAGGATTAAAAAAGTCTGCTCAGAGCTTTGCATATAATCCTATGACTCCAGGACCCAAGGCTTTGAGTAATATCAAAATCGAAATAAATTCTCCCTGTGAGAATCATAAGAATCTGCCAAATTAGTTCACAGGGGTAAACAAACAGCCAAATATTAGTATTCCACACTAAGAGCTAAATCCTATAAGTGGGGCCAGGGTTGCACATGGATTATCCTTTTATAGTTCAGGCATGGATTTACCGAGGGGATTATAGGCCTTCCCCTCCCTACTCTCCCTTTCTCCCCTCCACCCCTGGCGTTGCCCAGTGCCGCACGCTCCCACCACACCACACAGTTCCTCCGGCTGCCTGACACCCTTCCCCGGGGAAGGGGGCTGCCTCTGCCCCCTCGCTCCTCTGCTCCAAGCAGCCTGGGAGCAGGGCAAATGGTCACCCCCATGTTCAAGATGACAAAAGCAGGACCGGGAGTGATGCAGAGGTTGGTCGCTTCCAGGTCCTGAATGGGTGCAGCATCCCTGGGGGATGGGGGATTAGTCCCCAGATGTCCCGACCTCCTTTCTTCCTGCCACTACTTTGCATTGCCCTGCCCGATGCAGTTTCCTGAATGGGTATAATGACAATTTGAGCTGACACCCCGCTTCAGTTTTCCTTCCCTACTGGTCCGATATTGCAGTCCTGATGGCTTGTCACTCTTAATATCCTGCACACTTCCACTGAGTCACTCAGAGTGTCAGAAGGCTTTGATTGCACCCAGGGTACTTTGCATGATGCTGAGGTGCCACATACTTTTAGATCTGATGGACTTATTCCCTCCTTGACTCTCTTTCCCTACTGTATGCACATGTATATATCTCTGCATGTGCATGCACAATCACTCACACACACACACACACACATATTTTATTATCAAAGTAAACATAGCCATTTTTAACTGGATTTTTGCTCCTCTTTTCAGGCAGAAACAATTCTGCAACATCACTTGCTTGCTCTGATCCTTTTTTTGTGTGTGTGTATTTTATAGATTATTACCATTACATAAAAGTGCCCAGTGTTTTACAAGACACAAAATACAGATAATCTCTGTCAAGAAGCGTGCGCCGTCTAAACAAAACAGACAATGTAGACAGGGCTCCCTGAGAACCACAGAGGAGTGAAGATTAGTCTTGTTTTTTTTTTTATAAATATATTGCTAACAGTATTGGACAAGAAATAGACATGTTTTCTTCTTCCCCTTCCATCCTCCCATGTAATAATACTTCCCTCTCATTTGCACAATAGAGTTATGATGCAACATGAAATAAAGCCCAGTTTAGGCTGCTGGCCCTGATTCAACAGCCCTGAATTCCATGCTTGCTCCCAAGCGCTCACACGCTTAAAATTTCTCTGGATTGGTGCCTTGGATCATGCAGTCTATTGACAGCTGCCCTTTCGCTTACAAATGAAACTGTCCCTAAATCAATAAGGAAAAAAAACTTATTTTCCTCACCTGTTTAATGCCATGGCTGTGGATTGCTGTAAGATTTGTGAACAAGCTGATGTCTACAGGGAAAGCAGTAAGAAAAAGAACACCTTCCCTACCAAACGGAGCAGGTGTTCTGTGTTTACATACAAATCACCTTCTGGGGCTTTTGTTGGTTGGCTCTAGAAATTTGCTGGGTGGATTGACAAGCAGGGGCTATCGTCTGGTGTACTTCTGCCCAATGCAGAGCCCCATCGCTTCAAACAGACACTCGCATCTTGACCACAGTTTTCAGCAAGGCACATCTTGGAAAGAATCTGCATTTGGGTAATGAGCATTTCTCAAATCACTTTTACGATTCCTTTTTTTTTTTTTTTTAACAAAAGGTCATTTCTTGCCTCCTTCCTCCATACTCATACTTACCTCCTGTCCTAATAGTGTTAAGGATTTGGGGGTTGTAAGGGCAACAGAATTCTGTGATACAGAGGAAACCATGTATGTGGTCCTGTACAAAGGCAGTGGAATAGGGGTTAAAGTCGGTGCCCAACCAAATCAAGTGCAGGTCCCCTGGAATGGAAGAATTTTCTGGCTGCACGGGGCTCACCTGGCACTCAGCTGACAGATTTAATGGCATTTTCTTGCTATGTGACCTACGTCCAAGTCACTGGATGACTTCTATGGCTCAGATTCCTAGCTGGAAGACAGAGATGCCTTGTGAAGTTAGGGAAGTTCGTGTGCGCAGAAGAAAAGCAACTAGCAGTTGAGATGCTTTGCACATGTTTCTCATCTCAGCATACTTAATTGCTCACTGCCATCATCTTCCTGGATACAGCATGTGGAGGGACCTCTCCCCTGCACATCAGTCACAGAGGTTTGGAGAAGAGGGCTGGCTGGGGAAGGCGCTAGGGGAGCCCCCACATGTATCCCTAGGTGGAAAGAGGACATTTCAGGAAGGTACACTGGAAAATGCAGAGATAAAGCTGGGATGGTCCCATTTGGTCTCCCCTTCTCATTTTCCCTGGAGGTGGTACAGCCTCGAAAGATGCAAGTGTGGCAACATCGGAGGTCTCAGCCAAAGCAGCATATGGGAAAGGTGAGCCTTCATTCATAGGTGGGCACCCATCAATTCACATATGCAGGCATCATCAAGACAGGTGTGCCCCAAACCCTCTTTCACATGATTTGTGATGCCCAACAAAAGCCTTAATGCCAGTGCCCCAGCCATGCCATGCAAAGCCACTGGCTTGCCCATGCCTTGCACAGCTGCTCATCTCATGGCAGGCCTGGGATGAACTATTTCTGCTGATGGTCTCACTGGTGGAGTGGGATAACGTGTGGGATTACCTGCCAGGTCAAGATTTGGGGTTTCTCTCACAACCCTTCCCCAGCATGACAAAAGGAGGCTCCTGGTGCTGGCTGGCAGAGGCATGAATGCTGGCCATAACTGTGGCTCTGCAGCTGGCTTGCAGGGTGGCCTTGGACCCATCACTTACTTCTCTCTGTGCCCTCTGTTCTTTCCCTTTTGTTGCCTGCCATGTTGGTCACCATTTTGGGGTAGGCAAGTCCTCTCCTTTGGCCATCCACAGTGCTTGGTTGCCACTGAAACAACTAGCGGCACATCTGCAGCACAAGATCCCCTCCCTCCTCCTCCAACCAGAGCAGCAGCAGGTCACATTGCTGGCATGCCATGGCCATGACTCAAACCCTACTGGTGACCCATATTTGCTTCTGCACCCAAGTTGTGTGTCCTGCATCAGACCAGCCACTTTGACAGGAGGTTTTGGCTACTGCCCAGGTGAATTAGATCTCAGATCCTGTTGGTCTGATGCTGAAATCAGGACCTTCTCCCTGGAGATTGTCTAAGCTGTCGCAGCTAGCCCGTCCGCCTGTCATCTTTGCCCATGCACAGTTTCATTACCAGCACATTCTTCTTCTGAAACTGATACATCAGTTTTAATTAGTTAGGTTTTCTCTTTCTATCTAGAGGAGCCTCCTGCCTTCAAAGACCAACTTTCAAACATTAACTCTTCTAAATGTTTCCCCCCACATATGAACCCCTCCCCATCCTGCCTTGTAAATTATGTTCAGTCCTTTACTTTTAGCAGGCAGGTACTTAGTATGATAAATTCAGGTTAGTGTCTCCTTAAGTGTATGTATGTATGTGTGTATCTCTGTGTGTGTGTAAAGAAGGAGCAAAATAAAGTTGTATTCAGCTATAAATTACTGCTCCAGCATCAAAAATTGCCAAGGGAAGGCTCCATTTTTGGACTTTTCTTTCAACTAAATGAGATAATTAATGTAAAAGGAAAAAAATGGGGGAGACCTTCCCCCTCCCTGGAGCCCTTTGCCTTGATGTTTGGCTATGAAACTTCAAGGTTGCAGTGGGGTGAAAATCTCAGTTCTGGAGCAGGGGGAAATGGCAAAGGAGCCGGAGATCTGGGAGAGTGGGGGTCATGGAGATGGGCAAGTGTTTTCATTTTGCCAGGGCTGTGGGAGGGACTCTAATGCGGACTGTGACCCTATTTAATAAAATGCCTAGGAAAGCAAGGGGCCAGGAGGGGGGGCGAGAGGGAGACGCAATGGCTCAGGCTGGCAGGAGACTGTCATGAGATTAAAGTGGCCCTTCGTCCATTCCTTTCCTCCCTCTCCGCTGTCAGCACTTTTTAATGTCAAACACTGTGAGTGGTCGGTGGGGCTAGTTTCTGTCTCCACATATGTATTCTTTTTTCACTTTCCCCAGAACTTCAGCCAGATGAATTCACTGCTTGGGAGAGACTAGAGAGTGGTGTGGGTGGCCCTGCAGCCATCCTTTTCACCAGGACCTTGAGCTGAACTTTTTTTTCAGGTCTTTCTCTGAGGCAAAAGCTTGTCACGGAATGTGTCCTTCCTGCCCTGCCACCCTCAAGTCCTAGACCACCCCCGGTCTAAAGCTGTTCTTACAAGCTGCCACCGAAACCAGTGTGGTCATCACACCATGAATACTGTCCACATGATAATCCAGTCCCTGCACACTGGATTGAAATTTAGGGAACTTGGGTCTCTGTGGTCCCTGTCACTAGTTGGTTGGGAGACACTGGGTCATCTATCACACAGTGCCACAGTTTCCCTGCCTTTAAAATGGGGCTAATCATGATTGCTTCATTTGTGATGAACTTTAAGAGGTACAAAAAATGGAAGGTAAGAAACTGTTGCTTTTATCAGCTGTGGTAATCTGTAGGTGAGATAGTACCATACAGGCCCAAAATGCCCCTTAGCAAGGTGGCTGGCCATGCTGGGACTATGGCCACAGGGGTAGGTGACCCCAGAGCAGCAAGTGGTGGTAAGTGTTGCCACGGTGTCACTGCCCATGTGGCATCAAGTTCTGGACATCTCTGCTGTGGCTCTCACTTGGCATGGGCATGCTGCACCAGTTGCACACGGCTGCAGCATGCTCTGTGCAGACACCCATGTGTGGGTCTAACTTGCATGTGTGGGTAGCGCCAGGTCCTGCTGTAGGGTGCCTTCTGTGCAGCACCATGTACCCCTTGTGCTGTATGGGAACTACCTTAGGAGGGTGCTGGGGGTGTGTGTCTATGGCTGTAAGTGGTAGCCACTTCCAGCTGAAGAAGGGCTGCAGTTTTGATATCACCATCCCTTGTAAAAGCAGCATCAGGCACCTGGCTTTTCTGTGCTCCAGATGAACACAGCTATGTACCCCTCAGCGCCAGAGCCAGCACAACTGCAGTGTGTCACACGTGTGTACTCTGGTGTGTGCAGGCGGTCTAAGGATTGCTTCAGAAGATATGGAGATCCAGGTTTAGGCTTCATGCCTCTTTTTTTGATACAGACTTCTTACACATGGCCTTAGGACCTATCTCAGCCCTGGTCCCTCTCCTTTTTCTAATCTTGGTCCACAGGGCATAGTACCAGATTATCACAGCAGTGTTGAGAGAGTAAATATTTCCTGCGCTGGGAGGTGCTACAGGTAGGTATCTATATGGTACCAGAAATGATGACCATGGCTCCATGTGTTTGCAGTGTTTGGAATGGGTTGGTTGAGTGTGGAAACTGGCAGGAGGTACGCTGACACTGCTGTTTTCCACATAGCCTGTGTGGCATCACCTGGTAGGCCTGTGTACTGAGCCACAGTGAGTGACTCTGGGTGTGGGTTCATTTTTGATTGCCCCATGGTATTTCAGAAGGCCCAGAGGGGCCCAGCCCTCATGGGTGAAGACAATTCATCTTTGCAGTGGAGCTGGGCCACAAGACCCCCAAGAAAAGTGATCTCTGCAGCTTTGCTGATGGGACCTACCTGACTAAACTGTGGCAAGCTGATTGCTTATGGTCATGAGCCTGAGTCTGGGTTCTGCAGATGAGGATACATTTTGACACCAATGAAACTGAAACCATCACCTTTTTGTAAGTTTAAGCTCAGGTAACCCAGCCGAGGCAATTGCACTGTCTGTCATTTGTCCCCTTCCTCACCACAATGTTTAACCTACCTGTCAATGTCAACCGTACTTGACACAAGGACAGACCCCACCAAACTATTCTGCACCTGAAAATCATGTCAAAATTAATGATGGGTTAAAGAAGAGAGGTTCACATTAGTGCCAACAATGGACTACTCTTCTTGTTTTCTCTGCTGGCCAACCAACACCTCCATGCCCAGTGGCCAAACAGCACATGGCTTGGAGCCAGCGACAGCACATAAACGGAGGGTTTCTCTGCGGCAATGGGAGGCACTGGAGGAGAGGTCCGCTGCGGTTATTGCAGTGGTGACGGAAGGAGGGCAAAGGAATCATGACACAAAGCCATCAGAAACCAAGTTTCACTAGTCCTGCTGATCCCAAGACTTGCTTTGTCCTTCCTTTTTTAGGTCTATGGAAAACTCTGCATCTCCACTCTGGCCTGGCCATGGGGTTTGCTTGAATGAGACAACGTAAAGCTGAGAATCACTTTCTACCTGGAAAGGTGCAGCTGGAAGGAGGAGATAGGAGGAAGGGGAAGGGTCTGAGCTGGGCACCTCTTTGTCCCTGGCGTGGGGTGCCTGTGCGGGGGGCACATCTGCACGTGCCAGGGATGTTTTGCGGTGGTCAGAGGTCCGGGTGCGCCTGGGTGGGAGCATTGCCACCTTGGCCATGCCGCGTTGGCGTGGGGCACGGGCCGAGGGGATGCTGCTCGTGCGTGGGGTAGGGGGAGCTGGCTGCCTCTCTGCAGCGGGTGGGTGCGTGCTGTGCTGTTTAGCAGCGGTGTGTGTTTGGTGAGGAGCTTTGGCTGTCTTAAGCACCTTTCGAATACATTGGGCACAGCTCATTGAATCCTCTAACAATCCGGCTCCCGTCTCCTCTCCCCCCTCTTCCCCACAGCCAGCACCTTTTTTCAAGAAACAGCAACGACGCCTGTGCCCCAAGCTCCTGGGGACTCTGTCCCCATCCCTCCCGCCCAGGGGCTGTCCCCCCTCGCCGCCCCATTTCACAGAGCCCCCTCTGAAAAGAGCATTTTTTTGCTGGCAAAAGGTTCCTTGATGGTAAGGATTTTCCAGAACTCAGCAATTCCCAGGCCCTAACCCTGCCTGGAGAGAGCTAGTTAATGGGCCATTAACGAGAGAAAGGGGAACTCTCCAGTGGCTGCAAGCAACAATAACAACAAAACAACCCAAACCCAACAAAAGCATACCCAAGAAAAATGCACCAAACATCGGGAGGAGTTTCAAGGAGGGGGGGACACACACCAAATACGGAGAGATGCGATCGTAAAACCTTGGTTAAAAACCAAAGCTTTGGTAAAGTAATTGCCTTCTCTGGTGAAGAGGAGGGGGGTTTCGACTTGACTTACACAGCCCCAACAGCTCCTCTTCCCCCTGCCCTCTCCAGCCCTGTCCCAAAACGGTCACTCCCGGACTGGGAACGCAGCAGGACAGTGAGGGATGGTGCCTTGGAACCTCAGTGTCTGTGCCCTGGGTAGCAGCCCGGCTCTGGGAAAGGTGAGAAGGTACATAGGAAGGTAAGGGAAGGAGTGGATACAGGCTCAGGAATGTGGGTAGTCAGGGAGAGGGTGCTCTCTGGGGAATGCGTGGATATGTTAAGGCTTGGGGAGTGAGAAGCTGGGGAGCAGGGGTGCTGAGTGTGTGCAGATGGCAGCTATCCAGGGAGGTAATGAAGTGCAGGGGTTTGGAAATGAAGCAATGCAGGAGCAGGCTTGGTACTTGCAGTAGCCACAATGTCCCTGAGCTACCTAGTGTCAATGGCTTGTAAATCTTTAATGGCTTACCCATTTAGTTGAGCTGTGCACCCAATATAATAAAAGCTCTTTGGGCAGGGAATGAGCACCCACTTGGGAATTAGACCTGTGCTGTTGTGCTGAGGCACTTGTCTCGCTAGCACATGCTGGGGGGGAGCTCTTTTACAATACGATCGTGGAGTGCCTTGCACAGGAGAGCCCAACTCTTGCAGAGGTGTCTGCAACCTGCCAGCACTGCTGCAACACAAACAATGCAAATCATTCTTTCCAGAACTGCATCCACAGTTTCACTGTTCTCATTGCAAATTCACTTGCTTTGCTCTCCAGCTAAATACTTTGCACCTGGAAACATGCACTTGAATGCCATTTTGGTGGTGCTTGCTGGTTGGAAATCAATATTAATTTACTTGTGCATGTAAATACAGAAACGTATTTATAAGTTTCAGATCAGTTGCAAACACATGCAAATTCTGTACATAAATTCTCACTCATTTATGTAATCTGTTCAGTAATATCATTAAAGAGAGCACATCTACTGCCTGACGAGAGTTACATTTGCAATGCGCTGAGATCAGCTGTGACTATTCACTTACCACACTCCCTTGCCCATGCAGCTCCCAGCAGTGGGTGATGCTCTGGCTCCAGATATCTTCTGCTCTTTTCCTGTGATGCGCTATTACTATTTTCAAGGGTGTTTTTGTGTGTCTTTTGAGCACAAGTAGGCTTGGTTCAGGATTTGGGGAAATCTTCTGTGGTTTGTGGTACAGGGAGCGATATTGTGGTTTCTTTCCGACCAAACACCTGCTGCAAACTGATTGCAAATGCACTGGACTTGATTGCATAGTTGGCCTCCTCCAGTCTCGTGTCCCTCCAGCTACAGATCACAAGAAGAGTAGGAATTATTTACAATTCTACAAAAAAGAAACATGGTCAAGCAAGGCATCATTAAAATACACTCTTAACAAGACGTGGTGTGTGTATTTCTCAGAGTTGTCATTTGAGAACTGCCCACTAAATTACTGCTCAGAGAAGTAACTCTGAGTGAAAGGAAAAATCGTCTGGTTAAACATATTGTATGTCAGTGCTAAGAAAATCATTAACATATATATGCTGTAGAGAAGAGATTTCACCAGCTAAAGTCTATCAATAAAGATATACCACATTTTTATGAGTCTAGAATTAGAGACCTGATAGAAAAATACCACACTCATTTTATTAAAAAATATGGTCTTGTCAAAGCTGTTTCCTTTCCAGGATAAATGAAACTCAGCCATATCAATATTACTGATTTTAAATTGTCGTTTTTAAGCTCAATGCTTTATTATTTGTAATTATTTAATACTTCCAGCAGATGTGAATTGGTCAAATCCCTGATTTCTTGGTAAGCCATTTTGACTATTGAAAATACTATGAAAGCAACCCTGAAAAAAGGGCACTGAATTTCATAGACTCAACAAAATATTCCTTAGTATTGCCACTTTTCACACCAAAATGTTTCTGAAGGAGGCTTTTAGTTCAATGAATAACCAGCCTGCATTAAAAGTTGTAAAATGAAGCACACAGGAGTAAAGATTCTTCCTTGTATGTACCTAAGGTGGAAGAAAGTTTCTACTGTGTTGCAGTATTTGATAGGTAATATATGGTTATAGCAGCTGACAGAGTTTCACCCCAGGGCAGAATTAAGGCTAAATATTCACTTTTGGCTTTTTTATTTCCTGTTGCATAGGAGCCTGCATTGCACCAACACGAATTTTTGCATTTGTTTCCTAAACTATTTTAAAAAAGGAAAAATGAAACAAACAGGAACAAATAAAACTCAAGAGTAAGTGTGTGTTGATGGTGGCTGATTGCAAAAAAGGGGACTAACAGCTTCAACCAGCTTATAATAGGTCCAGATACTCAAGCACATATGTATGTTAAAATATTCTGGGTGATTACTTAGCCCAAGGAGAGATACCAACTCACCCTGCTTACAGAAAGCTGGAGTTCTGTCTACTTAGCATGGTAGCTTCAAGATTGAGTTCATGATAATGTGTCTCTATATAGGGCATATTGGTATTAAAATAACTGTCTTGCAGATATGTTTTATTGTGCGCTGGATACATGAGATCTTTGCTGCGTACATGCTGGCTCAGTTTTTCTGAGCTGAGGACATGAATCGTCCTCCAAACTGCCATTAGTTTTGATGAGAACTGGGTGGCTATTTGACTTGGATGTCTCAGCCGACAGGAGTAGATCACACTGGAAAATGTTGCTGCAGAAGCACACACACACCACAGGCAGGTTTTGCACGCTGTCCTGTGGCTTTGGTCTGGAGCCGGAGGGAAACCAGCCCTGGGCAGGACGGTGGAAAGGTGTGGGGCAATCTTTGTTTGCCCGCACATCACGTCGAGGCTGCAGAGCTCCTGCAGGTAGAAGGGATGTGTGTTGGTTACACTCCGTATGCACGTGCTTGTTAGTGGGTAATCTGATGGTGCACATTCGCTGTGGCTTGTGCAACTGAATGACTGCACACAGGGGGCTGGGTATTAATTACACGCTTGAGAGATGTGTGTCTGTGTGTGGAGCTGTGGTCCTGGGGAAGACCCTGGGTTTGTGGTGTACTCCTTGTGTTCGTGTAGCTGCGGTGTGCAGTGTAGAGCCATGACCTGCTATCTGCATCCTTGATGGGTTTCACAGACCTCGCCAGGCAGCTTCCGCATGGGGTGATGCTACAGTGTGTGCAGGTAGGGTAGGTTTGCTGCCCACTGGGTGGGTTTTATAGACTCTGTGTGTGCCTTCCTGAGCACAGCTCTGAGACTACAGTCAGCCGCTGAACTCCGGTGGTAACAAACAGCCCTATTAATGCAGTGTCACAGATTTCATTAGGGCGTCAGTCCCAACCAACATGGCCATAAATCAGGGAGATGGTACAAGGGCTTGCAGGCCCTGGTTTCAAGGGCCACATAGCCAGAGACTCATAACACTCAAGAGGAAATGATCATGAATATTATTTAAAAAAATCAGAAATGTATATTAGAAAATCTCTGAGCTTATCAGATGGAGTGAGGTTGGGTAATAGCTGTTATTTATACTGCTTGTGCAGAGTGATAAAGTGGTGCTTTATGACCTGTGGTTTATCACTTAGAATAAGAGTCATGTGACTCCATTAAGGTTCCTTCTGTAGAAATGAAAAAGGGTAAATTAATGTGGTTTTTTTATTGTTAAATATTTGCACTCTCCTAAACCCAGTTTTTATTTTCTCTACTTAAGAAGTAGCGTATAAGCACAAATAAGTTTAAGTTTTGATTGATGGAGAGGTGGGGTGAAAACTCCCTTTATGTCAAAGGCGCTCTGGAGCGAGCCAGCCTCCCACCCACTAATGTCTATCAGCAGGGCTGGGTTCAGAGAGGAGGGAAAGGCAACACAGTCAGCATGGTTACACCCGAAAAGCCGCTCCCCTCAGCATCTCTGACCCATTGTCTGCTGGAGAAACACACTGTAGTCCTGCTGCCGCCTCAGACCTCATTGCTGCTCTGGGAAGGGAGAGGGGGATCTGTGGAGACCAGGGTTGAAGCAACCCTGGGCCTGAGCAATGAGAAGGAAGAGCTGTTGGCTGACGAGACAGTCCCAGGAGAGCACAGGCTCTGCCTGAGTGAAAAGAAAGTGGATTCTTCAATGATGTCTTGACGTGAGCACTGGAAACTCTCCTTACAGTTATCCATATGGGCCCTGCCATGGCAATGAGCTCCATGGAGATCCATGGACAATCTGCCAGGACAGTGCAGTTGCTGAAACCTGAATGGAGAGAAAAATCACAGCAGTGTTGTTCAAGAGACTATACCACTGCTGTGGGCATACGCCCCACAAGACTTCTGAGCTGCAGCCGCTGGGAAGGCAGTGGGCACACACAGAGCTGATGGGCAATGACCAGGTGCCCTGGGGCACAGGAAAGCATAAAGAGACCAGCAAACTCCAAGGAGTTGCTGGGCTTTCACAGAAGTCAAACCCAGACCTTCTTTGGGGCTTCTGGTTTAGTCTGAGATGCTCACAGATGGGCATCTGTGGTTTCAGGAGATGGGGTTTCAGGAGAGAAGCAAGACTGAGCTGCTCAGGAGGAAAGTAAGATAGCAGGCAGATGCAGCCAAGGGCTTTGCTCAGTGACAGTGGTGGACATGCTCCTCTGTCGTCTCCGGTGACTCCTGTGTTCACAGCTCTGCAGCACCTACATGGTGCTTCAGGGCAAGTGAAGGGTCTTTCAGCTAACTACCCGGGGGGAGGGGGGGCGCGCTCCTTTAGCAAGGTGATGAGTGTGGGCCAGCATAGGAGTGGAAGTAGAGTTAGGTTATTAACAGCACGTTTACAGCCCCAGCTTTACAAAGAGATCAGACCACACGGGGTAACTAATTATGGGACTCAGCAATAAAAAAGAAGATGCCCCAGAGGGGCAGGAGCCCAATGCTTGGATTTGTCTGTATGTGACTCCGTTTTCCTGCTTGTAAAGTGGGGTTTACCATGTCCACCTTCATCAGAACATATCTGGCAAGGATAATTTTAAAAATACCTGTGGAGATAAAAAGGACTGCAAGTTTGCTAAATTTTTTGATAAAATTTTCTCAAATTTTCTCTCTCAAAATCTGAATCTTTTTCTGTTTTGAAGAACAGAAGTATTTTTGACTTCTCAGAACTGGAGGAAAAAAGTTTCAGTAAGCTAAAAAAAACCCACATGGAAATGTGGGAAAATTGTCAGCACATTTTTGCCATCTCTCTTCCCTTAGATTTTGAAAGAGTGAGTTTGTATACTTGGTGCTTGTTTTAAAATCCAAGTCTTTACGAGTGCTTGCAGGGAGGGAGCTGCCTGGAAGTGCGAGAGGGATGGTGGATCAAGTATCACAGGCACACATAATAATCTCTGCCATTCCTGGGAAGCACTCTGAAGCAGGGGTTTGATTTGGTGGCGTTCAAAAAGCCCCTTCACCCCTCCTCTTCCCTGCACACACCTCCATGGTCAGGGATTTACCCCTCCATACTGTGTGCTTGGTTTGTCTATCTGCAGTATTTGTATGCTGGCAGGATCTACAATCCCCAGTGGCAGTGTGGTCCCCACAGCACTATACCAGCCCACAACAAAGAGGGAGTCCTTCCCTGGCCAGACCCCAGGGCCCAGTTCCTGCCAGGCATTGACTGGTACTGCAGAAGCCACTGCCACAAAACAAAAGAAGGGAAGGAGAAACTGTGATGGCTTGGGAAAAGAAAACAATAGACAAACCCAAAATAAGAAGAGGAAGATAACCAGATATATTTTTTTTCAGTCTCTTGTTGGTTATGTTTCACCTGTAATGACAAAGCCTTCTGAAGCTGGCAGTCAAGTCTGTAGCCTTAAGAACAGTTGCTACAACTCTTCCTGGGACTGAGTTACAACTTGAGGTCCTGTTGTGTTAAGAGCAGAGTGTCTCAGAGTCACAGAACAGTTCAGGTTGGAAGACACCCTGCGAGGTGTCTAGACTAGCCTCCACCTAAGGCAGGGTCAACCCCCAAATCAGACACAGTAAGAAGCCACACTTCTCTCCAAGAGCAGGAGCAGTCTTAGCAGGCAGAAGGGGCTTTGAGGGCACACACAAAATCAATAGCATAACAGGCAGGAGGCTGGGGTCTCTATCTCCTTCTGGCCAGCAGATGCTAGCTCCCAGAGGATTCTGCATTCAAACTGCACCCTCAGACAGATGTGCCCCTGGAGCTGTTCAGTCCGTTTTGCTATGCATTCTGCCCAGTGATGGGGGTGGCTTTTCTCTCCAGGTGAGGATTTGAGCACAGGTGGTGGCTTTCAAGTGACCTTGTCTGTAGGCAGAATTCAGCCTGATGTCTAGCTCTCTCAGCATATTGCCTGTGTGTTCCTCATAGTCATTTCCCATCATGGCTACGTGCTAATTGTCTCTAGGGGAAGTGAGGAGAAGGCTTATTAATCTGTGCACTCAGGAAAGGTTGTAAATCACCGTGTGTTTCCAGCGATAAAATTGGCTAAATAAATTAAAACAAGCACTAATGACCCAAACAGAGCTCTGATGTAGTGGGAGTGGGCTGGGGCATATAGCTATGTTTGGGTATAGGGTACACCTCAATCATATACTTTCTTTTTTCTGACGGCATCCTTGCATCTCTCCAGCCATAGTCCCTTCACCCCAGCTGGTGTGCCCCAGTGCATCACCAGTACTGCACACTGTTCTCTGCCCTCTGCTGCAGTGATGGCCTTAGCTTTTTAGCTCAGTTCTTCTATTCCCTTAGCTTTTCAGTCCAGCAGAGCTTGGAGTTAATTCATCCTTGTTCTCTGGCACTTCTCAACAAACCCAGTGAACTTTTCTTTAATGCAGATATGCGAAACAGCACAGAAGCCAATAGAGATGTATATCCATTAACAACAGCACAGCTGTCATTTCAGATATTAGTGTAAAAAGTTCTTTCAGAAAGATTTCACACAGTAAATAAAAAGGCAGGTTTGCAAACAGCCTGTCTGGTGATGAACAGCCAGGGTGGAAAAGTCACCCCGTAGTCCTGTCTTCCAACAACCTCTTTCATCTGGGAGGCCTGCGAAATCCTTCACCAACTATTCATCAAGTGCCGCTAAAATGTCTGATCTAGCTCTCTAGAGAAGACATTGGTGCCAGACAGTTCTATGTTTTCTATGCAGTAAGTGTCCCTACAAGAAACCTTCTGAGAATATCCTCCAATATTTTCTGGGATGATTAAATAGTGCTCTGTTTTGCCTCACCATCCAGCTTCGGCCCCTTGATATTAAGCAGAAATGACTCATTTTATACCCACCAATATAAGAGCTGCCTCTCAAACCAGCAGCACTCTGCTGCTGCTTAGGATAGCTCACCTGCCTGTGGATGTACCTTGCTGCCTTCCTTGGAGACCATGTCTCTCAAAAGAGATCATAAGGAAAGGAATTTCCTTGGTATGGTCTTCACAGAGGATGCACTGAATCAGTGTATCCTTCAGTCCCTGTAAGCTCACCAACTTTCTGCTTTTTTCCCAGAAGGTGTGGGTCTCTGGGCTTTCCCTTGCCAGCAGAGGCTGAAGGAATGCTTCTGCTGCAGACGGCCACCTCTGCTGGGATGTGCACAAATGTCAGCAGCAGAACTGTGCAAAGGTGAGCAAGGTGAGGTGCTGCCATGTGAAGCCAGGGTTGTGAGCAGATCCCGCTCCACAGTGCACTCTCCAGGCTCCAGGGTTGTCTGTTCCCAGATTCAGTTCAGGCAAAATCTTTCTCTTGTTTCCTCCCAGGTGGATTTGGTGCTTCTAGATGTCACAAACAGAGAGTCAAGACACTGGACTGTCAGGGTGGCAGTGCATGTGCTCCCTTGTCTGCCCGGCCAGAACCACAAATTTCTTCAGGAGCTGAGTCTAGCAGCATAACTAGGCATGGATTCATACTGCCTGCAGGAGGTCACTAAACCCTGGGTGCCTCTATTTACCACACAGGAGCAGGAGAGCACCAGCTGTCCGCCAGCCTCAAGCTGGACTCAGGCAGCACCTCAAAAATAACATAATTTCTCTTGTATCAGTTGCCTGAGTCCTGTGGGCCCAAACTCTCTGGTTTGTATTTGTATCTTATAACCATAAGAAGTGCTAAGAAAAGTGTTTTTAAAGTGGTCAAAACAATCAATTATGCCTTTCTTTCATTTATGCTTTCTGTGAAAAACATACAAATGGATTCCACCAGCCCAATCGAGCTCAGAAGTCTGAAGAGCTTTTATTCCACTTGGTATCACTACTGCACCAGTCCACAGCAGACACCAGCTCAGTCCCTTGGGCTTTATTAGAGCTCTTTTCTGTGTTTCCATACAGCAAGACAGCTCATGATTTGTTCTTGAAAACACAAAACTTCTTGTAAACAATTTTCCCCTTTGGAATTTTTTTCCATGTCCGTTACTCAAAATATTTTCTCTTTTCATTCACTGTATTTAATTTTTTAATTTTTGCCTACTTGTCATTCTTGCCCCTTTTCCTAATTCCAATCATTCTCAAAATCAGTAGTGCTGAAGGACGGTAAAGAGAAACAGAAGAGATTATCCCCCTAAAAAAAAAAAAAAAATCCAATCAGAAAGCCAGGAAACAAAACCAACAAGGAGAGCTTTGAGCTTTCTGTTTTGCTCGAAAAACTGTCAATTCCTTTTGCACCAAGTGCTGGGCCTGATTCTTCTCCGGCAGAGTGCAGCCAAGAATTACAAAGCGAGTCAACAGACAGTGGAACTGAGTTCATCTGAAAAGTAGCCAGAAAAAACCTTCGACTGTGTTCAAGGTGTCCATTTTTAGAAGGAAATTTGCTTAGGCAGAGGAATACCAGCATATTCAGGATGAGTGACTCTGTGTGTGTGCGTATGTGTTTTGGATCTCAGCACAAGGAAGGGGTGTCTTGCCACCCCCAGGGGTCGGGAATAGTGCATGCATGGGGAGGACCTATTATATTATTTTTCTTCCACCTTAATGAACTCCTCTCATGTCCACCTCTGATCAGTGGAGTATGACAGAGGGTGATTGAAGACCAGTCTCCCAGGAAATGAAGTTTGTTCACACAGCCCAAGTATGCTGGCCCTACTGCTGCCTGCCTCTGATTTATAGGACCGAAAATTCCTTCCTCCGGTAACAATAACGCTCTTAAACTCCAGACCCCTCTCCCTCACAGAACCTCCAGACAGGGCAGCCCGAGCCCAGGAGAGACGGGAGGCACCCAGCAAATATATCCATCAACACAACTCGGGTTTCAAAGGAATACGAGACCCCACAGGGTTAGGCTCACAAAGGCGGGGAGCGGAGGAGTCTGGCCGCCACTCTGCAGCACCTCCTCCTGGGAAGGGGCAGCAACAGGAGTGACTATGGCCCAGAACAGGGCAGGACCCACAGCATCTCCTATGAGCCAGCTGGCACAGAGGGCCCACGGTGCTGTTTACTGGGGAAATTTGGGCCCTCTGGCCAATGCTTGATTCTGGGGCTGAGAACAAGTCTGCTCTGAGGTCTCCTAACGTCAGAGGTTTCTTCCTGCAATGTCTCCTCTGGGATGGGGCTGCTGGTTAGGGAGCAGTCCAAAGGCTTCGCCTCTCTTTTGTGTTGTGCTTGGTTTTGAGAGGAGCTTTCCTGTGAGCTCAGTGTGTTTGGTAGCACTTAAAGGCAGCAGCGGATGGCTGTGACTGCTGGGTCTGCAGCACCATGGCACCTACATGGCACCGGGCTGGTACTGAGAGAGGCCATCACAGGCAAGTGCCATACCTCCCTACTACATCTCGGGAAACTACATGATGGGGCCCTGAGGTGCAGCATGCAACTGTGTCCAGGGGTGCAAGGCCTGCTGGCATGGTGCTGGAGGTTTTGTCCATGCTGTCTAGTGGGGCTGGTTGGTGGCACATTGGGGCGAGGCACTGCCTGAGAGACTGAACCATCTCCCCGCCAGGGACCCTGTTGTTAATTAAACAGTATGGATGATCTGGGGGGCACATTGTTTCCAGGCTTTGTTTTATTTAGTAACATAGACATGGACATTCAGTGTAGCTATCCGGGCAGCCTCTGAGCTGGCAAGACCCGCACATGAGCACACATGCATGCACACTTTTGGGGGTTGAGGCCCCATGCTCAAGCTTAACGTTACTGTCAGAGTTATGGTTCGAAGAGACAAAAAGAACTTGAGCCCTTTTGCAACAGCACAGTTGCAGTTGCCAAATTGCAAGGCAAGTCCTGGCAAGAAACAAGTTCATTCTGTAACTTTTTTTTTATCATTTACCTATTAACAGCTCTCTCTGGCTCTCACCTGAAGCTGCTGACCTGTTCCTCCTAGACAGGGCAATTAGCAGGGAGACAATGATCTGCAGAGGGCAAGGAGCAGCCTGTGCTGGGGTGGGGGTGGAGGTGGGGAAGGACTGTGGGAGGCCGAGGGTCACAGAGGAAAGAGCTATTTATGGCCCCAAGAGGGAGGATTCTGTAAAAGGCCATCTAGCTTGACTTGACTTCCTCTTGACCTATTGCTTCTGGGAGATACTGCTGTACCTCCCTGCCCCCACAGGCTTCCAGTGTCCCCACTGGCTGGGTACAGGGATAGACTGGTGAAGGTGGCAGTGGGCAGAAGAGAATGTGGTGGGCCGTGTGCTAGCTCCATTAAACCTGTGAGGTGGTATTTTAAGTGGGAAGGAAGAGATCTTGTAGTCTTCTCCACCACTAGCCCCAGTAACTGCTTCTGGACAGAGAAACAGGAAAGCTCCTTGCTCTGCCCATTGTAAAGCCTCAGTTTCCCCTCCCAGTCTCTGCTGTGGTTATTTTGACAGAAGGTCTGTGGGACAGTAACTCTGCGTTCATGCTGGTAGCTAGCACAGAGATGTCTGATCTTTATCTCACGGTCTCCTGTGCTAACTGCAGTGCAAGTAATTGCTTGACAAAGAGAGAGAGCAAGTCTGGCTTATAGATGTGTATCTGACCTCCACATCTGGCCCCTTGACGTCCTGCCACAAACACTGTTTTGCAACTTACCTCTTGTAAATTGTGAGTATTTGCATATTTCTGTCCTTCAGACCACCTTCCCTTCTTTGCTGGAACCTGCTGAGACTGGTCACAACCGCAGGGGGCTTCCCAGGCTGACACCTCGGCAAGAAATGATCTTCATGGTGTAACTGAGTGACAACACATAAGAAAAACCCTTCCTCTAAATAACTGCCTGCAGAGAGAAGGGCTAAAGGCATGATATTACATTAGATAACCATGTTAAATTTAATCTAAAAAGGAAGTTAGTAATTCCTACTATATTTTTTGATGAAAAATTGACCTTCTTTAAAATGAAAAGCACTTTTATGGAGCAATCCTGTGAGATGCCAAATGTTTTGGCCCTGATCTAGCTTGATATTTAACGATGCACTTTATTTCTTAAGCTGCTCATGTGCTTAAATATTTTGCTGGATCAAGTCCAGAGCTCTCAGCATTCTGTGTGGTGTCAAAGGACCAGGTCTGCATTTCCAGTAGCGTTGCTGAACTCAGCCTATAATGATTTCAATCATCACACAGAAAGCATTTTCTGTTAATGTACTATCCAACAAAAAACTTAAATTTCCTTGGAATTTCTCTCTTTGATGTGTGTTTTCTGATGGTGTTCTAGCAGAGAGGTTTATTAGCCAGAGTATTTGTGAAACAAGGCACTTGTAAGTAAAATGTGGCGGGAGCTAATGGAAAGCTATTTTGTTCTAAAAATTCCAGGATTGTCACCCAAGACCTGACTTTAAAAGTGACTGACGACCCACAGGGAAAGAAATGGAGTGCATGACCACTCCATCTAGTCAACCAAGCTGACCAAGATAGTTTGAACCATTCACAGAAATGATTTAGAAATCATTTCAAACAACAGATGGGGAAGAATTATCAGGTGATGGCAGACAACTGGTGAGCAGAGAAAGAGACCAAGTTCTTGAGCAAAGTAGTTCCCTGCAGATGGCTGGGTTCAATAAGAAACAATAAAAAATGAACCTGACCATTAAGAAAAAGTGGACTGGCTGAGTTTCACTGGTCCTATTGAAGGGAGTACAAAGAACAAGAAAAAAACAGCACTAGGTGGGAAAAGATGAGTCTGATGTCTAATCTTGTGTGTTGTAATTATGGTGTTAAATGTGCAAGTGCAAAGTGAACGGATGAGATGGCATAACTAGAAAGAATTCATGGAAGAGAGCTGAGCAGAAACAGGCTCTGTCAAAGCCAAAAAGGATGCATGCCAACGTTGTTTCTCTTGGCATAGGTCAAAAAGCAGACTGTGTGACAAGAGAGAAATTGGAGAAGGCTGAGATAATGCCCAATTAGATCATGCAGTTCACCTCCCTGGGGCCTGTGACAGACTGGTAAGGAATTTTTCTGCTGGGGAGGGAAAAAAAAAGTTGTCAGAAATTCGAAGAACTTTTTTTCTTTCTCTCCCCCAAAAAACTTCACTCAAAACAAAACCCCACTGAAAAATGTAATTTCCAGCTTAATAAGTTCACTCCCTGCTGACTATCTTACAAGAAAAAAATTCAGATACTGACTGTGGAAATGCTCAGTTAAGTCAATGCTCCAATTTCCTGCTATGACAAAATTTTGGGAAGACCTAATTGTGCCTCTTGTTATCGCTGAAATCCTTCTCAGTCACATATAATCCTGAGCCCCATTGCATCAGAGCGTCACAGGTGTGTTGTTAGAGATGTTCTTGATAGTGCACTGCCAGAGCAGAGCCTGACTCACCAGTGCCTGGGTTAGCCCAAGCTGGGATGAGCCATTCGCCCCACAAAAATGAATTGCTTCATTCTTGTGGCTCCTTTTCATACATGTTGTTACAACTGCCAGCAACTCTTGCAGCTCCAGAGGGAGGCTGACCACTTCTGTAGTTGCTTTCAAGTGAATTGTGAGCCTGCCTCAATTCTGAGAAGACTTTGTGGAATTATTATCATTCTCCTGGGCCCAGAAGTCATGATGCTTAGGTTACTCTAACTGAGAGCCTGGCTGGGTGGGCTAAATTTGGCCAGAGACTTCTGTATGTAGACAGTAGGAGGGATGGGAGCAGCATCTGAGCGTGTGCTGAATTTAGTCTGTGGTGAGGCTGTACTGTGAGCTGGTATTGGAGCCAGGAACAAAACTGTGATTCCCCAAGCCCTGTGCTACCTATTGTGTACCACGACGTATACTCAGGCTCTTCTGGTACCAAAATATTCCCTGTAGCCTTTTTCCTCAGTGCAATCTTCAAAAGCTTTAAATAGTGAAGATTCTAGTGGGTTTCACTGCCAGGAAGTTTCTCCCTTAATTTTATTATGCTTCATTTTTATCTCCTTACCTTTAGAGAGAAGTCCCTGCTGTTATCCTACCATCCTACTGGTTGGTTTTGTTATTATCTTCCACCTAAACCCTGGTTTTGTTATTATCTTTCACCTAAACTTCCCAGGTTTGCCTCCATCTTTAGCAATGTTTTTAACACTCCTGGGACTTCGTACTGAAATTCTGCTCTGTGATGTGCTGGTGGGGATGTAAATCCAGCTTACCAGACAGTGACAATCAGAATTATGATTTATTTTGGAAAATGGTGACTATGAAGTATTTTCTCAGCATTACTGTATTTCCTTATTGCCCTGTGTAATAGGGTGAGTTGAAGACACCTGCTGCAGGGAGGGACTGGCTTGTACATACGCAGATCTTCCCTCAGAAGAGGAGCGGTCCTGCTCCTCATTACACTCTCTAATGAGTAGGGGCACCAGTAGGGGTAGCTACAGTAAGACTGGTGCATTTGAACCTGAGCTGGTCAGACTTTAGAGAACATGTGCAACTGGAGGGAAAACACTGGGGTTTGTGACTGCATCTTCAGGACAGAAGGAAGCAGAAGAGAGAGGAGCAAAATCACCCCAAGGAAGGCAGCATTGCACGTTTGTTGGGAGGTGGTTGCAGCTGACTGATCTCTGGCTCTTCCCTCCAGCTAAGTGTTGAGGAGAGCTCCCCGGGTGTGGGAACGGCCACCCTCTGGGCTGGAGACCTCGGTCCCTCCCCGCGTGTGTGGGACCAGAGGGGTGGATGGCAGAGGAGGCTGCTCTGACATTTCCTCTCCCAGCGAGGAGGGACCCTGTCCTTGCCAGGCTGTCGAAGGCCAGCTCAGCCCTGCGTGACCAACTACAACTGCCGCTCCTGTGTCCTTTCCCCCTGGGTGCTGCGTTCATTAGCTGTGAGGCCTTAGTTTTATGGGAACCCTCCCACCCGGCTTCCTCCTGGCTTAATGACAGGCCCATTAAAGAGAAGCCAATAAAGCTACAGTGCGAGAACAGCGTGAGGGCCGGCTGCCTGCCCGTCTTCTTCATGCGTGAGCCAGGTCTGGGGGCAGCAGGGGGCAGAGACACCCCCGAGTTACGCAGAGGTGACCCCTGAGAGCAGGGGGAGCCCACAGACTGCAGGGCAGCTTTCGTGCTCCGCTTTGGGGCTCTCTTGCATAAACTTTTCCCGGTGTGGGGTTGGGGGTTTTTGTGTTGTTTTTTTTTTTTCATCTCTGAGGAGGGAGGAACAAGGTCTTTTAATGAGGGGAGGATTAACAGGCCATAAGACTCAGCCCTGAAAGAGCCATCGGTCTGTGGGGCCGCTCAGCAGGACGCAGGGTAATTGGATTGGATCCCGAAGAGCACCTTGAATCGGTTCTGAGGCGGCCGCGGCGGGTTGCTCCGGAGGGGGCTGGGGGCCGGGGAGGAGGGGAGCGTGTGGCTCTTTAGAGAAGCCAGAGCCAAGATGGGGGATCAGCCGGCTCATTAAGGGATTAGAGTGTTTGTTCTTCTCAAGACTTTTGTTGCTAAAACACTTTGCGCAGCATTTTCTGGAGCCTGGGGAGCTTAAAAAGCTTGTCGGAGCCCTGCTCTTGTCCCCGCACAGGAGCAGAGACACTCTTTCTTCTGGCCTTCCTGCCAATGCCAACAGCAGCTATTTACTAGCGACAGCTCCGCTCTCTCAGCCCTTCCCATCTCTGGTCAGAGCACTTCTGTCTCCTGTGGGTTTTGAGGTAAAGAGGCAGGATGACAAAGAGGACGAAGCAAAAGAAGCACATCAGGAGGGAGTCCTTTGACAGTGAGGGACACTCTAACTTGGGCTTTTTCCTTAGTATTTATTGCATGGACAATGAAGGACTTTGCATGTTCTGTGGTGCTCTCTGAAACCTTTTACCTCCCCATGGGCTCTGTGCTTGGTCTCCAGCACTTGTGGCACCAAGTTTGGGACACGAACTGCTCTAATTTGGTTATCTGGCCTTCATACGAATGTTGTAGCTAGAAATTATTGCATATACTAATTTGCCTACCAGCATCATCTGAAATGGGCCAGCTGTTGAAATGCAGTGCCAGAAGAGGCTAGACAGGGAAAGAATGGTGCAGTGAGACCTTCCCTGAGAGCACAGCTGGCCAAGAAGCTTGGATCTCCTCTGGACTGTGGGGAGAAGCTAAAAGCTCTAAAGTCCAAATCAAGAAGCACTCAGATAGCAGAGTGGGCTATTAGGAGAGGATGTCAATGGCGTATGTGGATAAAGCTCTGTTGTCACCAGTTCATCTATCCTCATGGCCCACACAGAGACTTCTCACCTGACTGTCCTTTACCTGAGCTGCCCTGAGGCACATGGCTCTGGGCATGGACAAACCCTGCCCTGGCTGGCCAGGGGTGGAAGTCTGGAACCACTGGCAGAGCAAAGACCAGGGGAGGTGGTAGAGGAGCTATGCAGTACTGGGGATTATCCCATTTTAGGGCCCTCTTTCCCTCCCATCACTGTGGGATTGGTGTGTGACCACCAATTTCTCACATGTGTAGGTGCAAGGGCAATGCTGTGGGAGCTCTCCCTCCTGTCCATGGGGTGGCTACACTGGTGGGAGGCAGTTCTCCTGTGACTGCCTTACAAGGACACTTGGAGGCTGAGCTCACTGGATTTGGAGCTTCACCTCCGAGTCCTGCCAGCGGGGCTCTGGCCAGTGAACACACAGTTCGCACCCAGTGCCTCAGGCCCCAGCTGGGTAATTGCGTGCTAACTCACCATCTTTCCATGCAGATCGGGATGTGGTCCCCTTCCTTGCAGGGTGGCTGGCTGCAAGCACAGGGTGTTAGCTTCTGGGTGAATTTGGCGTCCACCTTTAGAGAAGTCTGGGTACTGGGCAAGGGGGTTTAATCAGTTGTGTGGAGCAGCAAATGGAAGGGAGTTCAGCAGGACCTCTCCAGCTCCCCATGTAAGTTGCACTCCCACCTCCTGTCTCTGCTGAGCAGGAGGTTCAGCTGGGAAGTGTGTATATGGGGGGGGGGGGGAAAGGACAGACAGGCAAGCAGGGTAGGGGTGGGGGGAGAGGGTTACAGGGAAAATAAATGAGACTCCCCTGAAATTAATTGTTTGAAGGGAGTGCCCCACTCGGCTGTGAATTCTGAAATGATTATTGGATTTGCAGGCAGACGGGGAACAGAACGGGTCAGGTGCACGATTAATATCTTATTGATAGCGGATTAAGAGAGCCAGATCAAATCTTTAACTGAGTGGAGATGCAGTTTATCAATTTGTCACAAAAAATGTAGCAATCAGAAGTGGAGAACATCAGGGGCAGCTTGTGGATCGATCTGTGTCAGTGCCTCGCAGCACGCCTCTGCAACGAGGCTGGCTTCCCCCCAGGTGCCCAGATTACTGGAAGAGACTAGCTTGGTGCTGGCCATGCCGAGAAGGGCAGGCCCAGGGACAGCCAGACCTCTGGGTGCAGGGGCACCACCAGAAGAACTGCAGGCAGGCGATGTCATACTCCCACAGATGCTGCACGGCAGTGCTCCAGCGTGGGATGCAAGCAAAGCAATGGTGCCAGGGGAGCACTGGCTTCCCGAGATGGTGGCAGTGGGACATGTGAAGGTTCAGCCCTTACTATAGCAGCAGAAGGGCTTCCACCCCTTCCCAGGCTTCAGGGCAAGGTGGGGAACCTGCTAAATAAACTCTTCAAAATAACTTCAGGTGCAGCTGAATGGTATTTAGTGAGGAAAAAGCTCATGTGCTGTTGGGTCATATGATGCAAAGCTGTGAGTACTGGCTAGCTTACTGGCTGTGGGCTTCCCACCCCGGTTGGAGTCCTGATGTGTTGTTAACATCTGGCTGTTGATACTTCTGAATTCTGTGCACAGTTCTGCTGTCTTGGTCCTGCTGATGACAGCTTTCCTCTGAGCAGCCTGACATCGATGCGTGTTCTGTGTTTTGGGAGTCCAGTTTGTTGACCAACTCCTCAGCCTTGATCTGTCAGTATTTGTGGCTCATGCATGGAAGATATTTGCAGCTATTGGAAAACATCTCAATAGCTGGGCAAAAAGGTGGGAACTCCATCAAAAATATCCAGGTTAGAAAACAGTCTTTTCTGCTTCTTGAGGTAGTTCTGTAATACGAAACCCCTTTTGCCAGCTCTAGAGTGTACTGGCTACTTGGGGACTTCTCAAAAAGCCTGATCTTTTAGTTGAAAATCTCAGGTTTCTCAATTAGAAAATAAAAATCACTTCTAGCCCATGTGGCAAGGGCAAGGAAGAGGAGCCCAGAGTCAGGTGGGTGGTAGTATTTGTTTTTATGAAATCAAACTTTTGATTAGCAGCCCTCCCTTATAGATTTTTGTTGTGAATGTTTGGTTTTAGCAAACAGGGAAAATAAACCTAAGGCAAATGTTTAATGAGCACCTCTTTCAGAGCAGGCACTGTAAGCAGCTGTGATGTCTCTGCAGCAGAGCCTGGCACCAGACTTCAGTCACCAGTTGGACTCCAGCATTTTTTATTTTTTATTGCTAACGTAAAACTTCCTGCTATTCCAACAGATGGGGGACGGCCTGTAGAAGCCAGCAGCCTCCTTGGTGGGCTGTGGAGTCAACAGGAGTCTCTGATAGCAATTTCCCATCTCTTAAGGCCTTGCAGAGCTTTTTCAGTCCCTTGGGCCTTTGCAAAAGATGTTGTGCACCTGGGTGAGGCGTGTGATGGTGGAAAGGCTGTTCATACTGAAGGCAGTCTCTCACGCCGGCACTGCTAGCTTTGAAGGCAATTACATTCTCGCTAGGGTTGTTGGGTTTCCGTGTGAGGCCTCCTGGCTGTTAGCAGTCATTCTCAGAGTCCTGGAGTGCAATGGGGGCCTCTGGGGCTTGGAGGCATACAGGTGAGAAAAGGGGCCCCAGCTGGAAGCCCTTGGAAGTGGATAGAGAAGACAGGAGGGGGAAGAAAATCAAAGATGAGTTGGTTAATCCATGTCCTTGGTTTGCTGCCTGCTGTTTACTCCTCTATACCATGCTGCTTTTTCCCCACCAGCACGTCAGAGCCTGTGAAGGGCTTTGCCTCCTGCCAGGTTTTTGGAGTGCTCTGAGAGCCAGCAAGGGGCACCACGCTGCCATGAGGGCTGTGAGCACCATGACGGAGGGCCTGGGAGCTGATGAATCCTTGAGCTTGATAACATAGCCAGTTAAATCTGGAGATGTGGTTTGTTCTGTACTGGCACCAGGACAAAAGGCTGTATGTCAGCCTGGTTTAACTGGTGTGTGTTAGCTGAGTGAGACTGGTGCGTGCTCACTGCAAGGATGTGAGGTCTTGGGGTCTGCTACACTGTAGACCCCAAAGAGAAGGGAAAGAGAAGGCAACACATGGAGGTGTGGGTGTGCACTGAGATGCCCTCAGCCTGGGCTGGTTCATGACAGAGACCATGAGGTGGAGAAAGCTGTTGGCCATCACCTTCATTGTTTGCAGGCGTAGCCAAGTGGAACAGGCTTGGGGAGGAATTCATGACCCAACCACCTGCCCTGGTCTTCATCTGTGACCTTCTTCTCCCCCTGGCTCTTTCACTGATCTCACCACTGTCCCTGAGGTCTCATATAGCTCCCTGCACCTCCCTCTGTCCCTTTGCCAGGCAAGCGAAGGGTGGTGTGTCTCTGAGCTACCTTGCTCTTTAGATGGAGAAGACCATGTGGCCCTGGTGCAGCCACTGATTTAACCTGGGGATTCCTATTTGACATGAAGCACATGGTTGTCTTCTCCTCTTTTTTTACAGAACCCACTTTGGGACATGTAATGGCATGGCCTCTGCTAAGTCTTGCGTCTGATGTTGTTCAAGTTCAGGGGAAAGAGGCCAGAGCTAGGGCGGACTCTTCCCTTTGCCAGCACTAGCTTCCTAATGTGTGGCTGCTGTGTTAGGACTCCTGTAGCCATGAGCTTCCCCGCGCTGAGTGTCCCCAACTGGGAGCACGTGGGGTGTCACAGCCGTGGATGCCTCACGGCAAAGCCTTGGGAAGTCCCTAGAAAGCAAAGCATGTGTGGCGGGGGAGAAAAATGTGAATTTGTAGCAAGAAAGTGTCTGAAGAGAAGGAGACAGTGCTGAAGATGTGCTGAACATGTGCGGAGGGAAGGCAGAGAAGCAGGAGATAGAGAGGGGGCCCTTGAGGTGACATTTCGCTGCTCTTTCTGTACAGTATTGTGTAAACATGTTGAAAGCCATAGAGAGCCTTTGTTTTGGAAAGAGCCCCGAATTAATTGTGATGTACAGGCTGCCCTTCAACAAGCTCTGGGCCTCTTGTTCATTTCTTCCCCCAGCCTTTCTATAGCATCAACCCCCAGGAAGAGCAGGGCCCTGCAGCCCCCCTCCACCCGGCTCCTGCTGCACCCCCAGGGCTGGCAGTGGAAGGCAGACCCTGTCCTGAGCCCCCTGCACCACAGGGTGCCCTCACAGAGAGGGGTGCTGCAAGGCTGGCACCCCACGCCCAGCCCACGCTTCCCTCCGCCACATCCCACCCGAGGTCGTGGGGAGGATCGGGGCACGTTGACGCTCCCTTGAGGGCCAGGCCACTCGTGGCTGTCATATGACCGGTGTGGCCTTTCCCGGCACCGAGCTCGGGGGGGGG
>NW_010972665.1:144508-144860 GCF_000737465.1 Haliaeetus leucocephalus
GCTCATGCGGGAAGGATGCTCACAGCTGAAAAGCCCCGAGCCACCTCTCCACCCCACGGGCTCGGGGGGGGGGGCTAGAACTGGGTTTAGCCCGTGACATGTGGCCGAGACGTGGTTTTGCTTTTTCTTTTTTGTAAAAATCCGAATCGTACCTCTCGTGGCATGTCAGTGGCTCTTGCCAGAAGTTCTTGGGAAGGCCTTGGTGGAAAACGTGATTTCACATTTGGAAGGCCAGAAGTTCTTGGGAAGACCTTGGTGGAAAACGTGATTTCACATTTGGAAGGGAAATGAAAGGAAGCCCATGTTTTGTTACAACTTCCGTCTTTGCTTTGCACTGCATGGTGGTACTTGA
>NW_010972665.1:144870-227370 GCF_000737465.1 Haliaeetus leucocephalus
GGGGGGGGGGGGGGGGGGGGGGGGTGTGTGTGCTAATTAGCGCATTCAGGGGCGCTGCTGGAGTGGAAAGGCGCTTGTCTGGCGGCGGGGAGCTAGGCGGTGACCTGGGGGGCTGGCGCTCCCAGCACTCCTCCTCCTCTTCCTCCCACGCCGCCGGCCAGGTCTCCCCTCCGCCGGCCAGGGCGAGGGCAGGCAGCTGCTGGGAAAGGCGGGAGGGAGGGGAGGGAGAGCGGGCAAGACCGCCACGGCCTTCCTTCGCGGACGGTGGTTCGGCTAATTTGCAGGGGAGGGCGGCCGGAGAGGCCGGGTCGGGCGGGGGCTGCCGGCCGAGGCGCTGCGCGGTGCGGGCGGGCGAGGGGCGCCGCGGGGCCCTCTCCTCTCCTTTCACTGCCTCCCGGTTCTGCTCCACAGAACCTCCCTTTGTCAGCCCTCTGAATGGGAGCCCTGCCTTCCGCGGCACCGCTTTTAATTAGGGCTTCCGCTGCCCGCGCCTGCCCCTCCGCTGCCGCCCGGCCCCCCTCTGCCTCTCCCCCCGCCGCTTTTAAATTCTTTGACACAATTTCGCCTTCGCTCTCGCTTGCCTTGGCTGCCGGCCGGGACGGGAGAAAGAGGAAGAGAAGCCGGCCTGGCGTGCCACCATTCCCCGGGCTGCGGGCCCGGAGGGCTCGGCCACACTTGTAAGGGCTCATGCGGGAAGGATGCTCACAGCTGAAAAGCCCCGGGCCCCCCCCCCCCCCCCCGGGCCGGGGGGGGGGGGGCTAGAACTGGGTTTAGCCCGTGACATGTGGCCGAGACGTGGTTTTGCTTTTTCTTTTTTGTAAAAATCCGAATCGTACCTCTCGTGGCATGTCAGTGGCTCTTGCCAGAAGTTCTTGGGAAGACCTTGGTGGAAAACGTGATTTCACATTTGGAAGGGAAATGAAAGGAAGCCCATGTTTTGTTACAACTTCCGTCTTTGCTTTGCACTGCATGGTGGTACTTGATGGGCTATTCAGGAGTTGATGGGCAGCCAGGAGTTTTCATGGTTACATCCTCCAGACTTTTCCAGACCTCAGGTGTGTCTGTACCCAAGGCAAAGGTTTGCATCTTTTTCTATGCAAAACGCATTTTGATGTCCCACACAGATACATCTTCAAGAGACTTGAATGTGTATGACTAGTCTCAGAGAAGCATGGTGCTATGTTTATGCAGATAAACACAATGAAGGAAAGCAGCTCCAGCTGGATTTATAGATCCGTCCCAGACTAGGTCACATCTTGTTGGCTCTTCCTTGGGATGCTTGATCCAGAAGAGTCCCCTTGGCTTTTGCTTGTCACTTTTGATATCCGGGCTCTTATTTCCTTCCATGGTGACCTTTCATTCAGGTGAAATGCAGTTGTCCCCCCAGAAGCAACAGCTGGTGCCTCAGCAACAGCCAGCCCTGTTGCTTCTTGTCCCTGTGCTGTCCCTGTGCAAGGGGCCACCGAGACTCAGGGCTCTGGGGCGTGATGTCCTGCATGGACCCTTCGGCCTGCATCCGCTGCCACGGGTGGGCAGAGAGGAGCTTGAACATGATGGGGGTCCTCACACCAACTGCTGCCCCATCTGCTGCTGCATGGGTTTCTGGGTGACCATGGAGAGTCTGCAGGGAAGAAACCTCTCCAGAGTGGGAGGGGGTTAGGGGATGGAGAGAAGTTCCTCTTTGTGTCATAATTCCCCCTCTGCTTTCCTCTGTCAGCAGCTGGTGGTAGGTAGGAGTCACAGGTCAGCCATCCACCACGAGTGCTGGGTCTGTGGCTCCAGCTGAAGGATCCCCCCCAACCGTCTTCCCCCCCAGCATGAGACAGCCCAAGACCGTCATCGCGCCAGCAGTACTTGGTCAGGAAAGCGTGGCTGCTTCCCGGGCTGCTAATACCTGCGTAGCCCCAGCCCTGCTGCAGCCAGCCCGACGCCAGCTGGGTTTGCGCCATGGTGGTAAGACCCGGCAGGCGCGAGCTGAGCAGATGCTGCGGTGTGGGCCAGGGTGGGTGGTGCAGTTTGGATGTTTCTACCTCATCTGATACAATCAGCATTGCTGTGCACATGTGAGGAAAGTTGTTCGATAGGAATGACCCATGATGCTGGGTTAATTCTGTTTACAAAAGAATAAATATTATAGTGGTGTCTTATAAAAGAGAATCAATAGCTTCCCTTTGCTGGGTGATCCCTTCATGTCTTCGAAAATCGATTCCCCCCCATTCCCCTCCTCCTCACTGCACAGCTATCTGTTTTTCGGGGTGACGGGGGGGTCAGGCGATTATTGAAGTATATGTGAATTTACAATATTAACGACTCACGACGGTGTGTCCGCAGGTTCACGGTGAATTAATTATCTGTTTAAGAAGCCATGAAGAAATCAATCAATGAAAATTTCTCACTCTTTTGAGAGCGAGGGAGCTTGTCAATTTTTTTTTTTAACATGCGCCACATTTAAAGGAGCAGTACAGATTTTTTTCAGCAGAGGAGGGGCAGGAGGAAGCTGGTTTGGGGCTGTGGGAAACCAGTTCGGTTTAGTGCAGCGCTGGCAGAAGCGGCAGACCCATTTGCCGCCCTCCTCAGAGGGCAGAAAGCACTAAGGATACATCCTGAGGTGGTTTTGTCCTGGAGCTAAGCCAACGGTGGCCTTCTCTAGAGGGAAAGGGAAAAGCCTGGTGTTACGTAGCATGTGCTAGCAGACACTGTTTTGGTGGGCAATGAGGTCTGTCACAGACATGATCTCCTCCCAGCTCGCTGGCCCTGCTGCCCCTCTCCTGGAGATCCATCTGCCATTGCTGAGCTGGCAGAGGGCAACACGTGGCTGCACCTCAGCTGCTCTAGCCTGAGAGGAGCAGGACATGCTCCTGTGATGGAGACAGAAGACAAGGAGTAGTAAACAAAGAGCAGCTGAAAGCAGCAATATCTCAAATCACCTCAAGATGTGCTGGAAGAAATCCGGCAGTGCTTTGTGACTCAGCCTTCAGCATTGACTGCCATGTCTAAATTTGGGACAGGCACTGGTGAGGGTGCAGCCATGAGGCATAGGCTTGGCATGCCTGGACACAGCCCCTCTGGGCTACCTCCACAGAGGCAAGGTCAGGCAGCTCTGGACAGCAAGTGGCCCAAGACTGCTCATCTCTCCACTTGATGCTAAAGCTGCAGCCAGGGGAAGGACCCTTATGTTTGTACAGACCTGATCAATAGTTGCGCCACATCCCCAGGGGTCTTGGAGTCATCCAAGGCATTCAGGAGGACAACCGCTTGTGCTGGGTGATGGCAATGTGTACTGTTAACGGTGTCTGGCTGAGGTCCTTATGTCAACTTAATGGTGTTTCTCTGTTTGGATGGGGTTTGACAACATTTGAATACTGGATGTGAGAATTGTCCCTACATTTCAGGCTTTGGCAGGCAAAACCACATAGACTTTGATCCCAGAACTGCTCAGAGGCTGAAGGAGTTTGTCTGTAATTCCTTATGCCTGTCCTGACCCTCTTAAAAACTGCCCCATCTCACCTCTCTTGTGTCTTTGGAGGATGTAATGTATTGGCACTTGTGCAATGACTGATATCCCAGTTAAAAGGGGAACAACTGGGGCAGAGGGAGAGGAGAAGAAACTGAAAGGAGAATGGGGCATGAAGGATGCAGAGCGTTTGGCAGGAGAAGCGAGTTGGACACTGCCCCTTTCCCTCATCCCTAACCACCAAACAGGCAGCAAGGCAGGGATGCTGCAGAGAGACAACCACAGTATTTGGGTGGGGGGGACAGAGGGAAATGGGGGGAGGGGGCGTGGCAGGCAGCTGGAGACCCTGAAAAACAGGCTAGAGGAGGGGAGGGAGCAGGGACAACCTCTGAAGCTGCTTCTGCCCTCACAAGCCCAGGCAGGCATGGCCCCTTCCCAACCCCATAATCCTACTGGCCTGTGCCGAGAGGAGTCACCGCCAGGCACACCCATCGCTGTAACCAGAACGGAGAGAAGAGCCCATATTGACACAGGAGCATCTGTGTCAGTAATTGTCAGGCAGCCTGGCAAATTGCTTCAATGTGCCATCCCTTCCAGCCGCACAGCTCAACAGTGGCAGCAGGCCTGGGGAGGGCTGTGCTGCTGCCAGAGAGATGGGAAGAGCCCTGGGTCCGATGGAAGGCGTCAGGACCCCACAGGGACCTGCTGCGTCCTAGCCCAGGTCCCTGTGTCTTGACAAAGTCTCGCCTGACGGCCACTTGGCAGCTGCTCTGGCTACAGTGCTCTGTTTTACTCTGCTCCATCATGCTCAGTGCAATATTCCCAATTCAGACCACAATGAGAGAGGGGAGAAAATTTCCATCAGCGTTTAGGCTGCTGTTTACACCAACAAAAGGAGGTTTGAGAGAGGGTCATGCTGTCCCTCCCTCCCAACCCTTACTTGGCTGCTGGGAAGAGCGGATCCTCACTCTAGCTAAGTGCCCAGCTTTTCTCCCGTCCATATATGCAGCTTCTTTCTGAGTCTAGACAAAGCTAGAACAGAAACAAAAGGTGAGGTTTCCCCCCCAAATTAGGTACCTAGTTTGAGGCTGCATAAACCACAGCTTTTGAGATGTCACAGATTGGAACCATTCAGTGCCCTCTGAGAGGTGACTGTTTTCATTTCCATCTGTTCTTTTTCAATAATCTCTAGTTCTGTATTTCCTGTGCTTTTTAATGGCAGTGCGGTTCCAGCAGGGATTATTAAATTTGCCTGCTCAGATCCAGGCATACAACTTTGACAAAAGACTCCAGGCCTATCGTGACATTCTGCGATAAGCAAGGCCTCCAGAATTTGGCTTAGTGTAGGAAACTTCAAAAGATGCAGTTATTTGTAAAAGGACATGGTTAAAGCCAGCCTTCTGATCTGCTGCCACTGGATGCACACTCCTCCACCTAAAAGGTATCCTGCCCCTCTTATGCCCTAGCTTCTTCGGTGATAAGAGAACCAGCCAACAATATAACAACCAAAACCAATAACAAAACACCCTCAAGCCCAAGCATAGTAATTCAATTTAATACTAATGACTTTGCCAGCACTCCTTTAACGGTTATGGATTTTGCCTGTCTATTGGAAAATGTCTCTGAGATGAAGAGCCCATAGTCTGTCTTCTAGAGAAGAAGGTGTCATTGGTCAGAGTTGTTCCGAAGGCATGATATAATGTAGGACTGGAAGGTCTCCTGGGCTTTCCCAATACAGTCTATTTTGGGGTGTAGTTAGTGTTGTGATAGGGGATAGTGGGTACAGCCACCCATTGTGGAGAGTTAAGTAGAGTGCTAATGCCTTGCTTTCCCCTTTGGGTCAGCATTGGTCCAGTGCTTTGATTTGATGCAAGTGCGTCTCTAGCCCTGGAACAATCAGCATGGTGATTTTGTGTGTCTGGGTCTCTCCACTGCTCACAGTTAGATATTATGTCCCAGATGCGAAATGGATGCAAGTGGAGGAATCCATGGATTTCAACTCGCTTGACTGCTGAGACCAATATACTTCATTTCTCTGCAGACCTCCCAAGGAACCATATAATAGCCTGTTAACGGGGCGGTTGTGTCCCACATTAGAAGTGGCTGCATTAGAGAGGCAGATGAAATGACTTCTTAAAGACGGGAAATTCCAGGTGTTTGCCAGCATCTACTCAAGCAAATCAACTGTGTGAGATATCCCTGTTACAGTCTTGGAGGATGACTGGTTCTGATGGAGCTGTGCTATGAAAACCAAATGGATATCACGTGCACAAGGGGTGGCATCCCTGTGAGGGGTAAGCAATGTTTCAGATGAACCACACTTTGCCCTGTGTTCACTAGGAAGGAGAGCTTCAGCTGCCCTTTAGCCACATTCCTAGCAGGTCAGAAATGCCACAGGAGCAGTCAATGGAAAAGCCAAGCGCCACAGCTAGAGCATTGATTCAGAAGACCTGAATCAAAGGAGGATCATCATGGTTCAAAATAGACCTTCTGTGTTTCGTATTACTGGACAATAATATTATGCAAAAGGGATGAAGAAGCTAAGAGGATTAGGTGGTAATACACTGCTAGGAAATATAAGCAGCTGCTCTCATGGAATATATTTATGGCCCTCACATTTCAACTACTGCCAGAGTGAGGACCTACCAGGATAACTGGGGAGTTTGTAAACTTGTCCAGTGTGTGAGTGTCCAATATTCAGCAGACATGCATTTTGAGGCCTGCAATGGGCTTGTGTTACAAGAAAGAGGTGTTTCTACAAATGCTTCAGAGACCAAAGACTTTCCAAATGGAGCGTCTCTATTCTTGAGAACTGATTTCTGCCACTTCCTTTCCTGCTAGAGCAAAGACAAACTTCCATGTGATTGACCCCCAGAGTCCAGGTAATAGCTGGGAGGCTCCAAATCAAAATAACATCCGTTGTTTAGTCCATTCAGTTACAAGCCCATATGGGGGCATGTCTGCCCTGCAGAAGAGCCCAACCAGAGGTCCACAAGGAGAGAAGTTCACCCTGTGCCAGCTTTCTATGTCTAGGCACGTTCTTCCAGGGCTACGCATGAACAAATAAGCCATCCCTTTTGCATCCAGCCAACTCTGACCTCTTCTGCATACCACTATGCTTCAGAGCTTAGCTCTGACTGTACCTGCCAGCACGGGCACACCCAGTGAGAAACAGTGCCTGCTGTCAACTGTTGACGCTGAGTGGAGAGATTTGGCTAAGGACACAGAGGAAAGGAGTAGAAGAGTGAGGGCTTGAACCTGGATCTCAACCAAGTACACTCTCCACTTGTGACTGAATGTTTGAACAACAAAACGGTTATTTTTTTCCCAGGGAAAGCTCTGTCACTGCAGACTTGCCATGGCCTTTCTGGCCTGTTGGAAGAGGATGTTCTGCCAGGGAGCCAGCCTGACTCCTTCAGTTCTGCATGAGGCAGGGAAGGAAAGTCCCCCTTGGCCTCCGAGCTGGTGCTGCACAGCAGATGCAGTCGCAGCTATACTGGCAGATTCTTTCCTGGGAGACCTTCCAGATCCACACCTAGAGGAGGAGTTCCCAGAACAGGACTTCCACCTGTTCAGCTGGTGGTAACAACTTGCCCTCTGCTATGAACCAGGCATCGGGGAGGGGGGTACATACTCCCCAGTGGATTACTTACACTCTACATGTAGTTTTGAGCTCCAATTGCTCCTACACCAGCTGCTATTCCTACCACCAGGCATCTGTACTTTTGTTTTTTCTATTCCTTTTTAATATTTAAATCCCAAGGGCTGGGTTCTTCTCTGGGCTATGCCAGTCAGAGTGAAAATCACCTGCAAGGAAGATCTTCCAGAGTCACATCAGAGTGGTGAAGATCAAGATCTTTAAGCCAGAGGAGGTTAATTTACAGCTTACAAGTTAGTTAATATGCCTTAAGGAAACCCACTGAAGCCCCAAGCTTCATCCTTGATAATTTGCATATTGAGTCCAGTATGTCCATCACCAAGTGTCACCTGGCTGCATGTCCCCTTCCCCAGACCTCACTGTGGAAATAAGACAGGAAATCTTAGAGGTATCTACCGCACAGAGTTTACCACTACTCAGCTTCTCAAATGTTTTCTTTCCAGGTCCACAAGGCAATGCTGTGACGATGACAGAAGAGGCATCACCCATTGGGTCTTGTGATGAGGAGGGGCTGTGGTGTTGGAAAGGATGGGGTTTGGATGTCTGTGTGGAGCATAGATGCTCCTGCGTGCCTTTTGCCCTGCTACAGAGTGCCCCAGCCTCCTTCTCTTCACTCCTTGTGAATCTGTTGGGCAGCCCTGCGGCTTAGAGCTGTGTCTGACCGGCTGCATGAGTGCCAAGTGGAGGGATAACGGGGGGTACAAAATTCAGGCCCAGCTGCAGTGAAATGCAAGGAAATAAGCAACTGCAGGGGTGGCCCACTCAGTGTGTGAGATGCCATAACCTGTGGTGTCTGTGCAAAGAGAGGTTGCACCTTTGTATTAAATCAAGGGCTATCGCTGATCACTGGGGAAAAAGATTAACAGCTTTGGCTTCCTCAGGGTGGCTGCAGGAGCAGCCACAGGAGGAGCCCCATGTGGCCATGACCAGGGAAAGCGACATTTTTCTGTCCCCCCACCCACCTAGGCTGCCCATCATCTCACCCCCTCAGTCCACCAGTAGTGCTTGGCAGAGAAGGCTTTGCAAGTTCCTGCTGCGGGGTGTCCAGAGCTGGAGAACCAGGGGGTGACAGTCCCACACTGTCACTCCCTGTGGGGCTTTGGGAAACCTGTGTGAGCGTGCGAGTGAGGCACACGTGTCCCTAGGAGGGGCGTTGTGTACACACTTCTCCATTCACAGTGGCTTAGCTCAAGTGCCCCCCTCCCTCTCCAAAGCTTCCCTGACACTCTAGGTGAATATTTGAAAGACAGGATCGGGGCTTTGGTTCGAGAGCCTCTTTGTACAGTGCTAACTGGTTTCAGGGCTGTAATTATCTCTCCAAGAGAAGCTGTAAATTGGATTAAGGCACTGAGTTGCAGCTGAGTGAGCTCCCTCCATTGCCCCACCTGGTGGGCTGCTGAGCGATAACAAAAAATGCCGAGAAATCGGATTTGGATTCTGCTTCACACTCATGGCTTCCTTCTGGAAAAAATGAAATTTTTCCGGCAGAAAGGGCTGGCATGGGTTTGCTGGCAATATCAGTCCTGGGCTCGTATCATCTGCTGGCACTCTTCCGGAAACGCGATCCCCTCCGTTATCAGAGAGAAATAAATAAATAAACAGCAGGAGATGTTTTGGCAAGGAAGGAGGAATCGCACCAAGAGGCGTGCGCATACGCACACACACACACAAACTCGCATATGCACACACACACACCTCAGCACCGTGTGTTCTGTCGCAAGCAGAGGAGAAAGGAGGTGGCAGCACAGGCACAGGGAGATGTTTTTTTTCTTTTTTTAATTCCTGACCTCTGGACTGAAAATAAGCCCATTTTTAGCAGCTTGTGTTGAAGGCATAGAGGGCCTGGGCCTTCTGTTGCTCATTATGAAAATCACTGTCCCACTCATGTGGGGGGTCCTACAGCATCTCCCCCCATGCCCTTGAATAAGGTACTGTTCCTTTCCCATTGGTGCTTTCAGCCCAGTATAAAAGGGTCCAAAACTTATATTGAGAGGCAATACAAGTCTCCTGGCTGATTTCAGTGTCTTGACCAGGACAGACTAATGCCAGGCTTGTGGGGCTTGATCCTCCCCTTCTGAAATATGAGAGACTTCATATCTGGGCTCCTTTTTATACACAGAGGTGTGTATTTCCCTTTGGAGACTCAGGAGCTTTGGGGCAGGGGTCCATAGGAAACCCAGCAGGGATGGGCAGTACCAATCAAGGGCCCTGAGCAAAACCATCAGGTTGTGCTCTGAGCTTGTGGGACCCATGCAGAATAACATGGCTGACAGCTTCATTTCCAGACCCAAGTTTACGATGGAGTGTTTCTGTTCATTGAAGAACCAGATTATCCTGGATTTGGAGGATAAAACACTGCCTTCTCTTCACAAGTAGAGATCCCAGGACCAGCTTTTCAGGTGAGGCCAATCAATAATTTATCCATAATCTGGTTTATTCTGGCTCTTAGGGCTATCAAATGGGGCTTGTGTCTGCCTGCAGTCTTTTGTACTCTGCCATCTGCAGGGTTTCCTCCTACTGGGAGGGAGGGGCAACCAACAGGGCAGCAGCTTGCCACCCCTCCTGGACACGGTGGACACTGGGAAAGGCGTCCCTTGGTGTCTGTGGCGGTGACGCCTGTCGCCATTGCATCTCAGGAGCGAGGCGGCTGCCACTGCCCATCAGCTGCCCCTGCCAGCTGGCAATGAAGCACACTGGCAGGGACTGCGAGGACTGTCCTGGGCTGCGTGGCTGCTGAGGGAGGAGGGGTGCCTCCGAAGGGAGACACGCTCTGAAAAACCTAAAGGGGAGTGACAAGCCTGGGGAAGCGAGCCCCCAGTCAGCTGGCACCTTGCATGCACCATGAGGCCAGTAATCCCCTGTACGGCTCTGGTGTGTCAGCCAAACTGTTCAAATGCTGTGGAGATGTTCTCCAAACTGCCTCCTAAGGTAGCTTCTTCCCTCTTGTGTCCCCAGATGTCTGGGTCCCAGTTAAGTCCCTGTAATTCCTCTTGTCCTGCCATCTGAGGGCAGCCGCTGCACCGTGTCCACATGGCCTGACGCAGCCCTGGGAGGGGAGCCGTGGAGCTGAGGCTGAAGGATGCTCTGCCAAATGAAGCCACGCTGGACCTGCACAGAGGAGGCCTTCTGCAGCCTCGTTGCTCCTCACAGTTGGTTCTTGCCTTATGCTCCTTTCCTCTGGTCCTGATCTCACGCTGCAATACGGTGCCACAGTACAGTGCCTAGAACAGCCTGTTGGCCTCTCTTCTCTCCCCGGCTCTCCTCAAACCACATAGAAACTGATTTTCTCCTCTGCTGAGTTCTTAGAAAGCGAAAGAAATGTCCAAGGGCTCAGCACTCACAACTGAGTTCAGCTCAGATGTATGCCCCGAAAATAAAAAGGCCACATCCCTCATCAGGACCAAGATCCCCCCAGGATATATACAGCCACACTTTCAAAAATGTCTCAGTGATTCCCATGTATCCTACAAATTCCACCCAAAACATGGTGGGGTAGTGAGTAATTTCCTGCTGGAAATTCTGCCTTCCTTTGGGTGCCATCTAACACTGATATTTATGTTTCTGTCAGCTTAACTTATTATTTGGTATTCAATTTGGCAATAAAATTTTTATATACCAGGTACTGTATATTACACATACACATGTGTTTATGTGTGTGCGTTCCTGTAAATTATAATAAGAATTTTGTTATTTTGTTCATCAGGTTCAGCTCCATTTTTCACACCTGTAAAGCTTTTGCAAATCCTAACACGGAGAGAACAGATATACCGATTCTTATCACTGTTAAAACTTCTTCAGTGATAATGCTTTGGTTTCTTTTGCATTCAAATATTGAACGACAATAGTATAAGAGCTGCATATTTAACTCCAACCTTCCGAAGGACTGAACATTCATAAATTATCTTTTTTATTTCATTAGTCATGGACTCAACCATTCCTGAACAGAGAAGGATTTAAGCATGTGCTAAGAGTTCAGCACATGTTCAGCTTAGGTGCTGGGGACTTAAAAGAGGAACTTTAATTGCTGAGTACCATTAGTAAGTAAGATGCTGAATTCCTCCCCAGGAGTGACTATTTCGGTGATGATTTAGGTAGTCCTTTACTGCATTTTGCCAACCTCTACTAGAGTCCCTGAGCTCATGAAGTTTGCATGGCTGTACTGATGATCCCTTCTTGACTACTCTCCTTAGGAGACTGTTACATGCCCTCTATATAAGTTTGGAAATTATCTTTATTTTGTACCTAGAATGTTGTCTTTGCAAACATTTTCCCTCACTGTATGTGTCTGTGTGTCTTTCATACTTTTTACTGTGTGTTTTATTGTCCTTGCCATTTTAAAAGCAGGAATATGATTTATAGATGAAATTAATGAGCAAATCACCTGACGCTGAACTGATCCTGGATGTCACAGTCCTTTAGAGACATGGTGCTGGTGCAAACGGAACAGAGACATCTGGGCTGCTCCAGATCCCAGTCCTCCAAACAGTATGGCCTTGGGATCAGTCCAGCTAAGGCTCTTGCTCCTGCACATTTTCTGCAGGGTAGAGGAGTGCGTGGTTCTGATAACATCTTATTTTCTGCTCATCAGGCTGCAGTTGGGTTTGTGACTACAATTAAAAGCAGCAGGCCAAATCCCTCTGTGGTTTAACAGCCCTGAAGTCAATGGAGTTGCTCCAGTGATGAATTTGGCCTGAAAGCTTCTGGTCTGGTTTTAGTTGGCTGCCCAGAAGTCCAGATCTAAGGCATGTCTTCAGTGGATTTATATTTATGTTTGAGAATGAGGAGACAGTCAAAGAGTTAGATGCCTTTCACATCTAATGTAAGTCATTAAAGGCTGCAGAATATTCTGCATGGGAACAGGTTCCTTTACTTCTGTCGTTCTAGTAGAACATTATTTTTTGTCTCTCCGTGACTCTATTAATTTACATACAGGACATAGGACATGGCAGGTAGGATGCCTCAATTGTGCCAGTGCCAAACAGGATGACGTTGGCAGAGCCTTTTAATCTCTCTTTCCTTGAGTCCAGCTGCTACGTCTCTGACCCATGTTGTGTGTTGTTAAAGCACAGTTTCCTTTTTACCCCCCCCGACAGCTGTAAAGAGCCAAGTGAAAACCTTGCAGGATTTGTGTTAGAGCTGTACAGATAGTCTCTGCCCCAAAAAGTTAAATAGCCAGGAGGGGCAAGTGCAGGAAGGGAATGAGCCAGGGTTTCAGTTTTTAGATGGAGGATTACACATTCCCCAGAGTAGATTCTGTCTTCCTGCAGTTTCAGCCTCCCTGGTTCTTCTTACCCACATAGTAAATATCTCACAAACACCTATTCTTCTCTTTCTTTGATAAAATTTAATGTCTTTTCTTCCTCCCCTACAAAATCCAGGCTTATTCCTGATCCCAAAGCAAGCAAGCAGGAAAAGCTGACTTTTTGAGCTGGGAGGAAAACGAGCCCTATTGTTACTCACAGGTGCGCACCATTCTCCCCTCACTCCTGCTTGGCACTGCAGAGCTGGAGGTCAGCCGCAGGACTCATCCGTCCTCACTGGGCTCTGCAGGGAGACAGGACTGTCCCGTGGGGAGAGGTGTGGATGTGGACTCCAAGATGAGGTCATCCCACAAGCGTAAGCGCAGGGGATTTCTAGAGAGGAGGAAAAGCTGATGCAAACATGGGGGCAGCAGGCATCCGGATGGGAAGGGAGAGAAATGGTGGATGGGCAGGATTCCCATTTTGACTTTATCTGTACAAGGAATTTTAACTGTAGCAGCAGGGTAAACACAGTACATTTCCCTCCAGCATTTACACTGATATAAATAGGCTTTTTTTCCAGTTTAACTATTCTTTTGTAGACATGAAATTGAGCTATACAGGTATTAGGTATATACCAGTATAACTGTGCTCACAGTCTGAGGGGGGCTATACTGATTTTAGCCACAGGGGGTTTTAAGCGGATTAAAGAAGTTAAAAGATGGTATTTAAACCATCACTAGTAATGTACATCGATTCCTATGTGCAATCTTTCTTTTATCCACATATGCATTTTCTGTACTGATGTACATACATGCACATGAGCATTTGCATCCAAAGCATACTAATTTTCCTCTTTCTTTTCCCCAATTTGTCTTTTAACCATCAAGTGAAAAGTGTATGCAGTCTAGAGTTTAATTTTGTTCTTCCCTTCTTTATAATTTGAAGATGCTTTTCTAGCTTCAGAGAAGTACAGGAATGACAGGAGGAAGTAAAATAAAGAGTTCCTATTGCTCTGCTTTTTAAAACAACCTCAAGTTCAGGCTACTTGTAGTGTAACTGAAAGAAACAAGAAAAGTTGAAAAGTAAGCAACCAATTGAAAAGAGACAGCATTTATTGCAATGCAGGCAGCACTGAGACTGAGTCAGGGAAAACAACATCTCCTGCCTTCTCATCAGCCCCACTTTGGGAATTAAATATTTTTTCAATATTTCAAATTCCAATTTTTTAAAAATATATATTAAAAAGGAAAGGAAAATTGAGGAAGAGGACAAGGAAAGGAGGACAGGTGGAGAAAAGCACAGCTGGAGAGCAAGAGGGAAAAAGAAGACAAGAACAAAGTAAATGTGGAACAAAGGAGTCAGGAGTGGGAAAGTGAGGTTTTGTGTGAAAATACAGCCCCCCAAGGTGGGAGGGAGAAGCCTGTGTAGCCCATTTCCACTTGTGCCCCAAATGCAGTGTTTTAAAAAAGATTCAGTGCAGCTCATGATGTGTTCTGTACATGCAAAAGGCAATAGCTTGGACTGGCTGCTGCCTTAAACCCTCTCCTTTAGCCGATGGTTTAATTCTGACTGAGGCTGAAGCATCGAGTAGACACCATTGGCTGTAGCCAGTAAAGCCCTATGAGCCATACTGACTAGCAAACACTAGGCCTATCCATGAGAAATATGATAAAAACCATGCTTTCTTGTGACAGTGCTGTTCAAATTATTGCCTCGCTGTTAAAATCCCAGTGCCATCCCCACCCACCTTCTTCCTCACAGAAGAAAAAAACCAACACAAAAGTAAAAATAAAATTTTGAGGAATTAGTAATTCACAGGAGAAACCCCCACTTTTATGAAAAACCCCAACAATTTAAAGAAACCTGTTGGGTTTCCTCTGCAAATCTCATTAAATGCAGAATGGATGGAGCCATGTGGAAAGGCAGAGGGCTAGATGTTCAAGGGCTGTGGGAAGTGGATGAGCAGACTTGGTTAGAGCACAGGTGTGTGGGGCAGATAGATGGATAGATGTGTGAAATGCATGTGGAGGAGTGGCTAAACACGGAGGTGACAGAAATATGCACTTGTGGGACTGGGCTGACAGGCAGGAAGGATGCTTTAGAAGTTCAGAAAACCTCTGGTACAGCTCTTTGTTCTGCCATCACCTCCCAGGTGGCCCTGGGTAAATCACTCACTCCTTCATACACAGCAGATAGTCTCACTGGAAACCATGGGGAGTTAATCCTTCAGAGACTGAGAGATGCTCATATTCTGCAGTAATAGGGCTCAGACAAGCACCTCAGAGAGAATACAGACGTGGTCTGTGGCCAGGACACTGTTGAAAATCTTTACAGTTAACATGAGTTCTGCTCCTTGTCTGCTACCTCACACCTCATCCTGGTGATCCTTAACAGAGCCAAGTTTCAAACAAGGTCTCTCAGGGTGCTGGAATGTCATCATGCTTTGCAAGCTTTGGACCTGCTATTGCCCTCATTGCTTCAGTAAAGATGGTTTAAAATGCTGTCTAGGGCAGTTGCTCAAATGCTGGTAATTCAGACTGAGCAAGAGGAGTCCAAAGATAGAGCATCTCTGAACTGCTTTATCTGGATGGAGTCTCTAGACAAGCTCCCCACACCCGTGTCAGAGTGAACGTGTCTCTGCAGAGAACCAGTGGGACAAATAGCAAACCTTCTGCACCTTCACTCCCTAACAGTTGAAATGACGCTAGGAGAATTCAGCACATCTTTTAGTCTACAGAGATTGATAAACGTTTTCAATTTCAGTCTACTGACAAAGTGCAGGTTTAGCTGTATCTCTCAGTGGCATCTGGACTATGAGCAGAGCCATAAAAACGGGGCATTTGAATGATCTTGCAAGAACATCCTGCTGGTTCAGCAAAGCTCCAAGGAATTTTCTCAAGCGACACCACTCCCAGTTGGAGTATATTTACGTTATTGTGGAAAAGACTTCTGCTCCTGATATTGCCACAGTTGATCCTGAGACAAGGTTGCACAGAGCCTTTTAAATAATGCTGCAGTAAGTGTATCATGAACACCGAAGAAAGAGTAGATCAAAACCTCCTGGTGATGGTCATGGCTCAGGACCCTCTGAATTCAGTGTGACTGTACCCACTGAGGTTTTTTTTGTCTGGTCAATCTGTCTGGTGCCAGCTGTCTTGGATCTTTGGTGTCTAAATGGGAAATGGGGAACCTCTTATCACCAGGGACTTCCATTTGAGATGTCCAACGTGTCTGGTGGTCATCTGTGGGGCTTGAGAGACAGGGACTTCCAGATAGGAGGCATGTTCATCCAAAGCCTCCAGTTATGCCCTGTTCACATGTACCCTGACTGGCTCTTTTGGGCTCTGTCAGTCTATGTGAAGACACTGACTTCCAGGCCCAGTCTGAACGTGTGTGCCCCCATTTGGATCCACTTGCCTTCCCCCTTCTTTTCTCCATGGGTCCTACCGAACTCCCTCCCCAGTCCTGGATCCAAAAGCATAATGGCTTTATGTAGCTTGTAAAATTCTATTATCTCTGTATTCAAAACTCAACAACTGGGAAATGGCTGTAATAAGCGTGTTATTAAGCGTGTAAATACACTTTAACTTCAGACCTCCAAAGGAAGTCTCTTGCTGTCTTCCTTGCTGTTTCCCCTCCATGTTTTCACCATGTGGTTGAATTTCATGGATATACGTCTTTTTCCCCCTCTCCCTGGCTGGTATGCTGTCCCATTTGACTGTGCTAAGGACAATGCTCCCCTCCACTGAGCGTGCCACGGAATCTCCTGGAGAACTCAGAGTCTTTGAGGGAAGATGGGTACCTGGTGAGGATGGGGGGCTTGGGGAAGGGGGGAGGAGGGCTGGGGTGGGGAGGGGAGGAAAACATTAAAAAAAAAGAAAGAAGCCAAGTGCATTCTTTCTGCAACACTCAGGAAAAAGAATGTTTCACAGGGGATTGGAAAGGCGAAATTTTTTCACATCCAAATGGATTGCAATTTCCCTCCATTTAGCACCTGAAGGTAATTAGCTCGAAGAGACTGTCGGCTGAGAAACACGTTCATGGAACATTAACTCTCATACATTCTCCAGTTGCAGGGAATTAATAGGAAAGATTAAAGTTTAAAGAGAGCAAAATGCCATTACCTCGCAAGCCACCTCTCTCAGCGGCAGTAACTAGCCCTCACTAACCTAAAAGCACCATTGGAGTCCCTGGCTCCTGCTTCAGGCAACGACAGATGAGACAGGCCCCCGCGCTGCCCCGAGCTGCCCGTCCATGGGCTCCGGTGACCCGCCTGCAGGCAGCGATGGCAACGGTGCTTGCGGCTCCGGCAAAGATGCGTTTGCCTGCTGCCGTACAAGTGCACACGTGCATGTCACCTTGGGACCAACACACGTGTGCAAGCATGTCCCCACATGTACCACTTTATAGGTGCCAGATAATGATTTTTCAGCAAGACGTGAGCTGTGGGTGCCCTGTCACAGCAAAGCCAAGGACAAAGCGCCCAGCAGCCGTCCCCTGCATGCTCCCACCAAGGCCTCAGGTTGACACATGGGGCAGGGGGGAGGGATCCCCCGTGCACCCCCCAGGCAGCCCTGCATCGTCTCCCTCCAGCTCCCATTCCCTGCTGGCACGCCGGTGCCCTCACAGGGATGCTGGCAGCCTGCTGGGCTCAGGCAAAGTCCAAACCGCAACACTGCAACGCAAAAAGGCCTCACAGCTGAATCGGCTCTGTGAATGATACCAAATCTCTCCTGACAGAGGGATTATGCCTTCTTCTCAGATGGAAGACAAAAAAAAAAGCATTTAAGGGTGGGGGCCCTGTTTGGGGGCTTGGGGGGTAAAGTTTATATAAGCTTCTGCACTTTAAAGATTTCCATGTTGCTTTAGCATTTCAGGGAGAGAGCATGAGAGAGAGAGAGGGAGAGAGAGAGGGAGAGAGAGCGAGAGCGAGATGAAATTGAGACATGGAAGAATTTATTGCCCAGAAAATTCCATTCTGCTATCTGATTCGAAAAGTCCAGTCCCCCCAGCTTCGGAAAATCTATTTTCCACATTTTAATACCCTGCAGAACAGTCCTCATAACTCATCCGAGTGTGTTAAGCACAGTTTTATTAGATCTGAAACAAATTTTGGTGGGGAGATACTATAGGTCATTAACCATGGAGTAATTTTATCCTTGTTTCCCTAATGATGCCATAATGGCGAGCGAATTTCTTAACTAAAGACCAAAGAACATTTTGAAGGTCAGTTTCATCTGTGAGCTCCTTCAAGCGCTTCTCGGAGAAGATTGGAAAACTCGCCGATTTTTTGAAGAGTCATTAATAATGTGAAAGCTGAAAGAGCTCTCTCCCATTTGCGTTCCTGCTTTTTACCTTTTAATTTTATATCGCTTTAGTCCCTTTCTTTTTCTCCCTCACTCTCTCTCTCTTTTTAACTCTCTTCTGGAGTGGCCCCTCGTGCAGCTGAAAAATGAAATGGGCCATTCGTGAGGGCATCCTAAGCTGAGCTGAGACAGGGCAAGGATCCAGGAGGGGGAAAGGGCAGCCCTGGCACTGGGTGCCCACCGCCGCAGCTGGGCACCCGCTGCCACAAATGTCCCTCCAGCAGCCCTGGATGTCAGCCTGGCCGAGGGGCAGCCTGCTCCCTCACGCTGGTGTAAATCAGGAGTGGGGTTGTTTGAGCCTACGGCACTGCATCTGTGCAAAAGGAGGGAGAGGGACCAGGGTGTCCCCTCCCTGCCTAACAGGGCACGTGTGTTTTTAGCCTGTGGTAATGATCTCATGCCTGGATCACAGAGGCTTGTGCTGGCAGAGTGACCGCTGCACTGAGCGTGAATGTGCATGTGTGTGCACATGCGTGCAAGGTCCGTGTGTCGGTGACCATGAGACCATTACAGGGGGGATGTGAAATATTGATATATATGTATATTTAATATGTACATATATATATACACACCTGTATGTGAATTGACATTTATATATAGGTATGTTGCAACTGGATGATGCTGTAAAAAAAAAAGGCAAGAAGCTGTATAGGATTATATGTAGCCTGTCTACATGTGTGTGCTGGGACTGCAGGTGCATGGGGGGCACATGGAGTAGGAATTAGCATGTGCAATATTCGGTTTGCATGGATTGCTGCGCTCAAGAGTGTATATGTATGTTTTACACATGTTTGGGGGAACACATGAGGGGCTGATTTATAACCATCTGTGCCTGTCCTTGTAGTGAATAGGTAACAGGCTTACACATGTTTTGTGTGGACACTGTCTACATTTGTGTGTGTGGTGGTTTTTCTGGCCGTACCACAGGCATCAGCAGGCAGGAGGAATCTTCTGGGATGTGTGCGGTGCACCAGAGGCTCAGCTCTCTGTGTATGCACACATGTGTGTGCGTGTGCATGTGTGTGTGTGTGGGGGGGGTGTATGCCTTAGAGAAGGGTTTGTCTCTGCACTCATTAGAGAGTGCCTGGCAGTGAGCAGGCCTCTGTGCTTATGTGTTTTCCTCTCCCTGGGTGTGTATGCTTCAGGCGTCTGCATGAGTTGCATTTGCAGATGCCATGGGCCAGATCCTCAGCTGATGTAAAGCAGCACCGGAGTCCATGGGGCAATTTACACCCGCTGCAACTCCAGCCCAGCCCTGGGCTGGAGGCGGTGGGGCCAGGGGGTGTGGGCTGAGATGCCATCCCAGACCATGGGAATGGATAACTTCCAACCTGGAACAAGACCTCCTCCCATCCCCTCTGCCCCCTCTCCCCCATCCCATCACTCACGTTCAAGGCGAGAACTATGGGGGGACGCATGTGCTTGTCTATTTGGGGAGGGAGCGCTCTGAGGGGAGGGGGGCAGTGTGGTGACACACTCTGCTCCCAGATGTGATACCAGCGATAATTTCAATTTTATGCCTTTGTTATGGCTTTAATCACTTTCTTTATGCGTTTTGTTCCAGCGATCAGGGAGAGACACCTGATAGGCAAAAAGGATATCAGGGGAACAATTTTTATTTGGAATGTGGTGAGAAGTCTAATTAGAATTTGAATTCTGCTGAGCCTTGAAATGGTCGGTACTTTATCCTGATCGCCTTAGATATTGTTTCGAGTCAATCATCTGTCATAGTGCGGCACGCTGGAGAGAAAGGCTCTCCATCCAGCCTGGTCTTTCCGTCGGGCTGGGGGCTGCTGGTGGGGAAAGGGAGGGTGACGGGAGGGAGGGCAGCGGACTTTGCTCTGCCAGATAGGCTCCCCAGGAGCAAGCACAAAGGGAGAAAATCTTTGGCACAGAGGTTTCCCTTGCTGTCTACTCTGAGTACTGCTGCAGGGTACTGCCTGCTGGCCCCTTTCATCTCATCATTGCAGGGCTGTCCCCTTCAAATGGGGGATGAGGGAGAGCAGGACTGTGGATCAACACAAATGTCCCCTCAGCTGCTGCCTGGGAGAGGAGCATCCTCTCAGAGGCAGTCCACATGGCTCAAGAGGATTTTGCTGCTATCCTTGCTGTACCAATTAAATGCTCTGGAGGGTCAGTCCTCATGGGCAGACAGACAGCTAGGAAAGGGTGGATGGATGGACAGGTGTGGATTGGAACGGCCCTCCGGATGGATTTGTATGGGACAAAGGTAGAGATTGCTGAACCCAGTGAGACACTGGGTTGGATGGGGCACTTAAGAAAGGTGAGAGTGGAGATGGATGTGCCTCATCAGGCTGAGGGCAGTAAGCACACTCATTATGGGGATTTTCTTCAGCCTGCAGACTCAGGTTGATCTTATTTCATTTGTGTTACCAGAACATAAGGGAAAGTGAGAACCTGGGAACACAACAACAAGGCACTCAGCAACTTTCACAATCCTTTCAGCTTTAAAGTGTGTTCTTAATAGTTTAAAAAAATCCACAAACTCATTATGAATCCTAGCGTTTCAAAGCTAAAAGCCAGTCCAAAGCTCCCCAGGACACCTCCAGTACCATCTTGTCTCCAGTCTGCAGTGCCTCCCTCTGGTGAAGCTGCAGCCTTCAGTCCTCACCGAACTGCTGCAGTACAGAGTTTGAGATGAGCTTGCGCAGTGGTGTGATACCTGCTGCTAAGGAAAAGGAGGCACACAGGCAGGACTGCAGCATGATCTATATACCAGGAGAGATGAACTGAGGAGAATCATGAACAATAGAATCATTCCAAGATTTCTAAACTTATTGAAATTGATGGTAAAGTCTTTATTCTGTGCTGTTCCTATGCTTTTAGATGGTGCCTCATTCTGAATGCAGCATAATATTTGTAACATGAAAGATACAGGGTTGGTTTGGTTGGTGAAGAAAAGACAGTTGAATGTTTTGCCTTCTTGAGAGAAGCAGAAAATGACCTGGGACTGGGGGCTAATTAAAAGAGTTGCAGGCATCTGCAAAAATTTGCAGCTAGGAAAGCCATTTGAGTAGTTCTTTCTAAAGTGTCAGCATTAGGTTTCAGAGCTGACATACTGAGTTGGTTGTAGGCAGCTCATGCCCTTCTCAGCTACAGTCCAGGCTGTCTGCAGACTCAGGCAGACATGGCTGTATGTGTTTATGTTCAGTTCCCCTCTTTCACAACTCATCAAGGCAATACTTTTTTTTCTTTTGCCCCTACATTTTTCTTTTTTCCTTTTTTTTGTTTTTTCTTTTTTTTCTTACATTTTGAAAATTGATAGTGTCAAAGCTCAGTTCTAAGGACTCATCTACACATCCCTTGATAGTCATGTTGACAACCATAGAAGGTCTGAGGCAAAATCAACCTTTCATTTGCACTCAAAAAATGCACCTACGGTTGCAAACAGAGAAAGCAGACATTAAGTATGCTGGCATATTTGTAATTAGGGACCTGGTTTAGTGGTGAACTTGACAGTGTTAGGTTTACGATTGGACTCAATAATCTTAAAGGTCTTTTCCAACTGTTGTGGTTTAACCCCAGCCAGCAATTAAGCACCACACAGCTGCTCACTTACTCCCCCCATGGCAGGATAGGGGAGAGAATCGGAAAAGTAAAAGTGAGAAAACTCATGGGTTGAGATAAAGACAGTTTAATAGGTAAAGCAAAAGCCATGCATGCAAGCAAAGCAAAATAAGGAATTCATTCACCACTTCCCATTGACAGGCAGGTGTTCAGCCATCTCCAGGAAAGCAGGGCTCCATCACATGTAACAGTGACTTGGGAAGACAAATGCCATCATTCTGAATGTCCCCCCGTTCCTTCTTCTTCCCCCAGCTTTATATGCTGAGCATGATGTCATATGGTCTGGAATATCCCTCTGGTCAGTTGGGGTCAGCTGTCCCGGCTGTGTCCCCTCCCAACTTCTTGTGCACCCCCAGCCTCCTCGCTGGTGGGGTGGGGTGAGAAGCAGGAAAGACCTTGGCTCTGTGTAAGCACTGCTCAGCAATAATGAAAATATCCCTGTATTATCAACACTGTTTTCAGCAAAAATCCAAAACATAGCCCCGTACTAGCTACTATGAAGAAAATTAACTCTATCCCAGCCAAAATCAGCACACCAACCTAAATGATTCTATGATGTGCTGTCATTGCAAGTATATTCAGATTTTGGCCCTAAAGCTGCGATTCTAGTAAAGCAGGAATGTAACAAGTAAAAACCCCATGCTACCACGCAAGCTGTACAGTCCAGACATTAAACCAACATATTCATGTTAGGGAGAGAATTAGTGATCCCCCAAGTCTCTTTGCTCTGAGTATGCCCAGTCCCAGGTGCTGGAGCATCTCGTACAGAGCATCACATGGCAGGAGAAGTGCCAGTGTTTCAGACTGCCCTGGGAGGCTGGGCCTTGTAATGGGGCTGGTTTGACTGCAGGGCCTCACTGATGTAGCAGACTCCCACCTTGGCTCATCCTCTGCCATGGGTCAGCAAAACGCTACTGCAATGAGTCCCTCATTTTGGCCCAGTTTATGGCTCATATCTGGGACCAGGAGGATCTGAATGCAGGGTGCTGATGCCCACTTCTGCTGCCCTGTTCCTGGCTCTGTGAATACGATACCACTATTTGCCTCCCTCCTAAGGATGCATGTGTGTGCATATGTGTGAAATAACAGGTGAGGTGTGTTCCTTGCTTAGCTCAAGCTTAAGGGGAATTAAGAAGAAAATAATAATAATAATAATGTCTTGTATTCAATGGCCCTACCTAAAACAAAAGAATCCCCCCAAATCCGTGTGAATACTGGGGTCTAGATCTGGGCTAGATCCTCCATATCTGGGCTGGAGCTAAGACCCTTAGGGCCATGCAAAGCTCTGCTGACTCAGGGGAGGTCTGGATGGAAAGCTGGATGGGGGACAGCTTGCAAGGACCGGGGTCTTTGCTGCCATGCCAGAAGGCAGAGAGCTAATTCTAAGCCTTGATTGTCATTGAACTCTGGCCTCATGGAGTATTGTTTACTGTGCTGAAGGGATCTTTATGCATCATATGCCTTGTTCATGCCCAGATGTCAGCTGATGGATGTTCAATAGTTCTTGATGGCCCTGTGGTTTCTGTAGTCTCCTTTACAGCCCACACGGCAACAGGGAAAGGCCAGAAACTGAAATGAATGAAGGTTGGGTGGGGAGGGCTGCTGTAAGCACTGCCAGCACAGGCTGGGAAAGGGCTGAGGTATGCCAAAGGATAAGAACAAAATCCAGTAAGCAGGTCTCACTAATTTAAATCTCAGTTGACCCTACCTGTTCTTTCATTGTGATACTCTGAGTGACCACTTTCTTTTTCTTCCTGGCTGTAGAAGTGTTTAGAAGAAGAATCCCAAACAGCTCAGCCCATATTATCACTACTGTTATCACTGTGATTATTATTCCCATTTACCTCCCAGCACCACTCAGAACAAAGGCCCTCGTTGTGCTGAGCACTGTACAAATGCACTGGGAGAAAATAAACAAAGGCATGTTGACTTGCCTGAGTTTCCATACTGTGACAGTGTCAGAGCCAGGAAGAAAAACTAAACCTCCCAAGTTCCTCTTGCTAAGCCAGGGATGGCTATTGTTTGCCTTCAAGCATTTTGAGCAGGAATTCCAAGTTATGCCTATACCATGCAGCTGGCTGTGAGCCTGTGCATGCAAAGGACTACTGGCTAATGCCACCACACCACCAGCAATGGTAATGAAGAAGCCAGTGGAAACCCATTTAACTGGATCTTCTTGGGCCCCTGCTGCAATTTCAGCCCAGCTCCAGTTGGGGCATCCTGGTGAAATGCTCCCAGAGCTCCCATCCTTTCAGCTCTCCTGTGGCTCTTAGCCAGATTTTGGTGTGCTTCTTGCTGGCTTGGGAAGGTTGGATAACCCTGCAAAGTCTGCCAACACTAGCTGGAGCCAGGAGGTTGGCTTTAGACTGTATTTCTCTGCCCTTCTCACTCTTTCCTTCCCTGTTCTCTCGTGTCTTTAGCCTTGTTCAAGTGAAGTGTTGACTTTTTACCTCAGTCACAGCTCCACCCAATTTTCTCCTGCCCTGATTTTTTCCAAAGGTATTTTCCCCCTCACTGTTCCTCAACACTCAAGTCCATGCACATTCCCACCTAGCTTGCCAGCTCTGGCTGGGGTAAATTCTGGCAAAATGACTTTAGCCTTTCCAGAAGGCAAAGCTGAGACAGAGGACTGCATTCAGTTGCCTGCAAAGGCAGAGCATGAAGTCTGCCATTCCCCGGGACCAGCTTTAGCCCGACCAACCCAGCCAAGGGGACCTGATTTCTGGGTTCAATCAACAGCAAGAGAGCTTCTCGGAAGAGATTATCAGAGAAGTGTCTTCTGAGAGAGAAGCAAAGACAAGAGTATCTGGACTGTACCCTTTGTGGGTTCTTTGGGGGCTATGGCATGAACCCACACTCCAGTCCGGTGCCTGCTGTGGCGGCGATGGGACTCAGAGAAAGGTTCAGGGAACTGAGTGCTGCATGCTCCCCTTCCACTTCCCTGCCAGCAGCAGCCCCGTGTCTGTGACTCAACCCTGTCCTCTATTCCATCAGGCGGACATCCCTGGGGCCACAGAGTCTTTTCCCTAATCAGCCCATTTCCCCTGGCTCGCTCCTGAGAGGACACAGTGCTCACAGGCTCTGAGGTGTCTCTATCATTGGCTGTCAGCTGAAGCCCTCCCTAAGCACTCCAGCAGGCCTTTCTTTATTTATTTTTAAAATTCCCCTGAGCCTACGAAGGTCATTTGAACAAATTGGAGCTGACAGACATTAAGTTGGAAAAAAGCCCATTGCACCATGATAAACTCCATTTAAAGAGAAGCAAAAGTGCCAGGCAAGGAAGGAACAAACGATGAGAGATTTGTCACTGTTACCGTAAGCTTAGGAGGTGAGACTGTCAGCTCTGGCCTTACCTTCTCCCATTACGCATTATCACACGTTCCAGCATTGCTACTTCCACTGCAGCAGCTCCCGTTGGTGCAAATGGGCTGAACTGGGCTGTTGTGCAAGGCCACAGTGAGAGCCATTCCCAGTGCCAAAAAGACCATGCAGGCAAATTAAATTGGTGGGCCATACCCCTGGTGAAGAGGAGAGGGAACCAAAGCCCAGAGATGAGGTGCTTCACCCTAGGTCACACAGAGAGTCACCATCTGAGCTGCAAACTGACCTCAGACCATGAGTGTTGCCCTTCCAGTCCGCAGTCCTTGAGCCTGTTTTGCATCTGTCTGTGATCTCAGGTATCCATGCACCAGTGGGGATATGAGCACGGTTTTACACCTTACAGGTACGTAGCCTGCTGGGGAACACAGCACCACCACCGCTCTGAGCCTGCCCTCCTCTGAGGGCACAAAGCAAGACGCCTCAGCCTGGGCACTGAGGTTTATCCTTCGGGGACCTGCATCACAGAGGTAACCTCAACAAGCCATGGCCACTGCCAGCTCTTCTGTGAGGGATTGGGGATGGTACCTTCCCTTCAGCTGGCAGCCAGAAGAGCCACCTGAGGGGCAGAGGGAGACGGGAGAGGGAGAAGTATGATGTATCAATCTTAGTCCATACGACTGCTGATGAAACCTGTGCTCTGTCCAAAGATATATCCTAATGCCTCCCATTCAATTTGCACATAGTTTCTTTATGCTTTGCTTAGTGTCCTTGAAACAAAGGCAATTGGTTTCTCCTCTCCTCTGGGCATCATGTGGGATACAAGTGCCTCCAGCCCCCTGTGGAGCTGCAGCAGCCGCCAACTGTTCTGGCAAGGCAGGATCAAATCTCGGAGAGGAGCAGGCCTGGGAATGTCACACTGCCCTGGCCAAGTTCAGGCCACGGCTACCTCTACCCCACAGCCACATGAGAAATTGACTTCTCCAACTGCAGATCAGCAAGCTCAGAAGTGACATGAAGTGACTAATATACCTTGCAGATAGGAACTGAGCCATGCTCTTCCTCATGCCTCTTTGTCTTGGAGTCCTGCAAAAATGAATAGTAGTCTTTGTGCTCGCAGAGCATTGCGGCAAATCAGTCCTGGCCACTTACTAGGGATCCAGTGCAGTAAGCCCAGGCTCAGCACTGAAGGCCTTCTGCAATCAGCTGGGTTATAGTGTCTGGCTAACGAGGCTGAGAAATTAGAAGTGTCTTGACATGGTCACTACTGCAACTGTCACCATCTAGGCAAAACTCAGCTGCAGGACACTGGTTCCTAATCGATACCCCTCAAGATCAAGAGTGGTCTGAAGTCTTGGGAGGACTGGGTGGCTGGGAGGAAAGCCCTGTCCATGTACCAAGCCGTGAAGAGCATCAGGAAGGTCTCTGCTGCTCACACCTGGCCCTGTGCCCAGCACAAATCTGTGTCAGGAAGAGGAAAAGCAGGGCTCTTCACCAGGTTCTTGTACAGCACGCGGTTACAGCTTAGCAAACTCGAAAATCACCACCGGCTCTCCGGCTCTGGGTGCACTGTCCCTCTGCACCACTGGCATAAATGGGATGGCCCGTTCACTATGCATGAGAGATTTCCAGTCTTGGCTGGATGTTCCTGATCCACAACGACCTTTGATCCAAGAGTGAATGGTGCTAACCTCAACTTTCTGCGTTTGGGCTCCCTGCCCAGCTTTATGGTTAAGCGTTACAGCAATGTCTTTCCCACTGCCCAGTTTCTCTCTTGGAAGCAAAGATCACATTTCTGCAATGCTGCAGTTAGACCAGTTTGACCTTTCCCTGTCATGTGGATGCCCGAACAAGTCAGAGGGGGCTCGGCAGAGATGGGCAGCGTCCTCGCACCACAGAGACAGCCAATCTAGCTGCTTGCCTGCACCGTTCCACCTACTACCTCCTCAAGGCTTGCTCTCCAGCTGTGCCTGCACCCACAGTCAAGGTCAATTTTATGTTTTCCCTCCAACTCATATCTGCTGACCATCCACACTGCAAACCCCACTGCTCAACCCTGAATGACCCATTCAGCCAGCCCCTGGTGATCTCTGGCTCTGAGACCTGGCTCACCCCACACTGACCTTCAGAGCCACCTCCCTCTGCTTTGCTGTGGCTTTAGAAATCACTTGTGCATGAATAGCCCTGAGCACAGGAAGTCCACCAGGGCAATCCTGCCCCAAAAATCCCGTATTCCTCATCTCTTACCCCTACTGCAGCCCCTTTCTTCTGAACCATGCTGTTGGGGTTATGCACCTCAGTCCTCCATAAAACGAGGCATCTAATTCTCTGTGTGAGTCCGTGCCCTGCCTCTCAGATAGGATGATAGGTCTGGCCCTGTTTGTTTTCAGCTTTTTCGCTTAATGGCTGTCTTTCACAAGGTACATGGGACGCGGAGTCCTGGTCTTGCTTAGGGCTGATATTTCTGATCTGTAGGTAAAAGCAGCAGTAAATGGTGGCTCTATTACTGCTCCTAAACCTTAGCTACAAAATAGTCACAGTGGCAAGCAGAACTAGTCAAAGATTTGACCAAATGTTCTAGAAGTGTTTCAATTTCAATATAATTTCTATGTAGTAGGATTGCAATGGGATTTCCTGCAGACCATGTGTAGGAATTAAAAGCTCCTTTTCTAACAGATTCCTTCAGTTTTCTAAAGCTTGTTTTTATTGGCATTATTTTGGAAATATTTTTCTCCCCTTGTATGAAGCCTCCTCAGTCAACTTTGGTTACAGATATGAGTTTTAAAACTGGGGTGAAATATGATGGAAAACAGAGTATGTTTCTATTGATGGCAATTCTTCATGCAGATTTCACCTCTGGGGGAAGAGGAAGGTTGTTTTGTAACCAAAAAAATCTCTTGCCAAAAATGTTGCCCCGGTAACTGAGGCTGTAGAGAGGAGCCTGGAGCCTTAAGCTACCCATTAAAGGGAATCTGACTCTGGAGAGCAAGAAGTGGACCCTGGAGAGCTGGCTGGTGGGGGCTGAGGGGCTGGGGATGTCAGAGATGCCTGTGTGGGGACAGGGGAGGAAAGGTGTGAGATGAAGAGGCCAAGGGCAGTGAGTGCAGGATGAGACCCACAGGGGCACAGGGGGGTTGAAAGACTGATAGGGGCAGAGAGGATGTGGGAGGCGGCAAAAATGGTTGGTGGGGCTTGGCAGCATCAGTAACGCATGGAGGGTCTCATGCAATGCCTTCCCCAAGATGCAATGGTGTTTTGAGATTCCCCCCCTGCAAGTCCCTTCTGCACCTTGCTGCAGCAAAGAACATTTTCTCAGCATCTCCTTTCCTTAGCCCCTAACCATAGTCCTCCCACACCAACCCTCAGCCCCACCTTCCTGGCCCCATCAGCCCTCACCTCTCTAGTAATGAAGGGGGCCGTGTGCTCTGCCTTTCCTGCACTCCCACACTTCCCTCTGGATGCCAGCAACAAGTTTAATTGGAAAAAACCAAGGCTGACTTGGAGGCAAGGCAAGGAGGCAGGGAGAGCCTGTGCCGGCTGACACCATGATCGATTAGCTGGAACTCCACCTGACACTGAAATTAGGGTTTTTTAATGATAGGCCGACTCTCCCTGGATGTGAAATTCAAATGATCTCCAAAGCTTCCCTGCGACCATCACTCGCTGCACGCAGTGGTACACGCCACATGCAGGTACTTTGTCTCTGTCACTGCTGAAAGGACATTGTTATTACCAACAACTCTTTGTATTAACCAGTCTCCTACCTAATAGACAACACTTTACGTTCTGCACCGTTACCCAGTCAGGGCTGCTGTGTGCCTCAGAGACACATGCTTCCCCTTGGCTCCCCTGGGGCAATAGAAAGCCAGTGCTTAAAAAGAGACAACAAAATGGAGGATACACACACACCTTGCTCCCCCTGCCGCCCCCCGGCTCTTGTGTTGGGGGGTGATTTTCCTCGGCACTGCCTGTCTCAGCTGCAGGCCCATAGCACAAACCGGTGGGGCAGGGGGTGGCCATGCTGCGACGTGCAGAGGTGCCTGGCAAGCAGGCGGTTGCCTAAGTTTCCTTTGGATGAGAGAGGGGAGTTTTTCCTCCTGATGACATCTTTCCCATCCCAGGGCAAAACTCGGGGAGGCAATACTCCAGGCAGTTTTCCCCATCTTTATCCTGCTTGGTGAGCTATCAAGGAAGTGCCTGCTGGGCCAATACCCTCCCATGCCCAGACAGGATGGAAGAAAAGCCATCCCCTCCCAGTGTGCATGCTGTTGCTGAGCCCTGGTGTATCTCAAAGCATCTGCACCTGTGTGGAGGGATTGTCACTGCTGGTGGAGGTTGTCTCCCAAGATACTGTCCCCACCTTTCTTCCATCATCTCTTGACCACTTTTGCCTGGCCCTCAGGAAGGTAGAGGGAAGGTGACTGGTGTGACTGGGAGAGGAGAAGACCAAGGGTTATTCCATGGCCATTACCTGGGCATGTTGACTGTCTTTTCTCATGGGAGATGCCAAGCAGAAGGACCATTTTTTTCTTCCTGCTGGGCAAGGAGGGAAAGGAAGAGATGAAAAAAAAGAAAGAGAGAGAGAAAAAAAAATTGAAATAATGTAAATACAGCAGAGACAGCAGTAGCCTGTAAACCACCATGCATTAAGCGGGATTTCCTACATCTCATTGCTATACTGAATGAAGATTTGGAAAACTGCATGAGGGAAGATTTCCTAGCACAGATAGTAGTTTTACTCTGGTTATAGGGTCCTCTGACAGCACTGGGGATGGCATCCTCACCAAAGGGAGCCTTTGGCCATATCATACAGTGCCAACAGGAGGCAACACGTGTTCTGGGTGGTGGTGATGCTGGAGGGAAAAGGGAAAGGTCCTGCGTCCAAAAAAATTCACCACAAATTCAGATTTCCCCCCATGAGAGGCACTGTGAGGAGGTTAGATGGGGACACCAACTGTTTCCAGCCCCAGCATGAATTGCTTTGGGCTGTGTTGAATGAGAAAAGCTGGGCACACATGGGTCTGGACAGAACTGCAGGAAGCTATAATTCAGACCTTCTGGTTTGCCACACCAAGTGAAACCCTGGGTGATGACACTGACATTTTTCACAGGCTGACTGCTGCAGTGCCTGTTTCTTCCTTCAATTAGGTACTGGTGCTGGCATATTTAACAACATAACCTATGCAGCCTCAGTTTCCTCCTGGTTAAGAGATGCTTCTTGTATTTGATAACATGTGGATATCTTTGATGAGGAAATGCTATGTGGGTTGCCATGGGAAAATCACATATTTTCTCTGTGCCTCAACTCTCCCTCTCCATTTTACTTACATTGTTGAAGATTGCCTTTCCTTAAGTGAGTGCTCAGTGCCAAGCGCCCCGTGGCTGCAATCTCAGCTGCCTTCTCTGGCCATCCCTTGGGGCATGTATTCAAGCAACTCAGGCACCTTCTGTCTGGGAGGGGGTCAGTGGCAGAGCTGGTATTTGTTATTCAAGGTCGTGTGGTGGTGTGAAAGGTGTTGGGAGGACAGTGCCATGCTTTGCAAGTGCATAGGATGCCTTTGCCCAGTACCATCCCCAACCAGTTCAGTACAGCCACTGGTGCCCTCAGTAGCCCCTGCCAGTTGTCCTCCGAGCGAGGTCCCCGTGGGAGCTGAGCAGAAAGGGGACGCATGCGGACAATGTTCCCTGCTTTCCTCCATCGCCCGGTGAGCAGCCCCTAATCTGAGGGGCGTGCCAGTATTAATGCCTTTAATAACGACGGATCAGATTGTATGAAGAGTTTTAATTGATGTCTATATCCCTGGAAACATAAAAACAGCCATGCAAACGTCTTACCACTATTATTTTATCAAAGGTTTTGACGTGGCTGCTGCATAGGAGATGTCAGGGAAAAAATTCATGTCTGCAAGGCACAAACAGGCAAAGTAATGGGATATAAATCAAAAACAGTGAAAGGGGAAAGTGGTTAGTCACAAGATCATAGAGTTTTCACTACAAGGGAGAGCAGTGAATTCTCAATACAAGCAGCAGAATTCATTCATTCTCTGGTGCTGTCAGCCCTTTCTCACCTCCCAGTCCTCAACACACACACCCCCCCTTTGTCCCCAGGACACACAGTCCTGGGCAAGGGCTGACCACCTTGGAGGTGCCTATCTGGTCGGGTTGGTACAAGCCGTTTCTCTTCCTTGTTGCCTCTACTTGTACAGAAGGCATGGAAACTTAGCCCAAAAGCAGGGTTACAAATAGCACCCCTTCTCTTTGGCTGGTCAAGAGTATAATTAACCCTTTAGCAGGTCTGCTTAGCTTACATCACTTGGTGGTCTACGAACATACTCGTAAATATAGTTTCCATTACATAGAGGACAAACTGAAGTGTGGAAGACAAAAGGGGCTGATAGGCTTACTCCAGGCTGGTGGCAAAGAGGAGGAAGGAAAGCATGAATTCAGTTCACCTTGTTTGCCCTGGAGTAACTCTGGGAGACTGCCATGCAATGCCAGCAGGAGATCAGTTGCTAGTGACTAGCTCTGACTTTCAGGGCACATGGGTGACTGGGACCCTGTTGATGGCTCATGACACTGTTTGACTATGTTGTCTCCTTTCCACAGCCAGAGCCCCATGGAGCTCAGCCAGTGGGCCAAGGCAGCCAAGAACCACCTTTGAGACCCTCACAAGTTGATCCTGCACTGATGCCTTGCAAACACTTTATTTCTCCTAGCCACAGTGTCCCATGGGGTGTTGTTCTGTGGTGGGAAGATGCTGAAACTGGCCCACAGCTGGGAAGGCATAAGTACAGTGTGAGAAGTGACTGCCTTTTCCAGGGCACTGCTGAGAGGAAGATTGCAGCATGGCTTCCTTGTCCAGTTGCTTGGGTTGCAAACATAAAAACCTGGGGGGGGGGGCGTAAGGTGAAGGAGAAGAGGAAGGGAGGAGAGGATGGAAAAGAGGAAAAACTGATGGATAAAAAGAAATCTGAAAAAAGTAAGTGAAATATTCAAACTGGAAAGTGATATTATAGAAAACTGCAGGGAACACGCTTGAGTGCATTCAAATTTATTCAAACTCTGCGTCTGACATTGATGAATGCAACAGCTTTTTCCACAATATGTAGAGCGCACAGGGCATTTAGGATTGCAGCATCCCTTTCACTGCAGCTGTCTGGGGGCCTGTTCTGAGCACTGTGGAGACCCCTACTCTGAGCCCTGGTGTGCCCCCTTAAAGAAGAGGCTAGGAAGCCATTTGGGAAGGAAGAGAAAAACAAACAAAAAGGAATGATTTCAGCAAAAGATCAGGGAGGAGAGATTTCAAGGCTAATCCAACCTTACTGTGCATGAGGTCTTTATCTTTGTGGCAGGACCCAGTTTCTCCTCTAGTAGTGGTGAAAAGTCCTTCCCAACATGCATGCATCCATAGGAGGGGGGTTGTATCAGGATGCACAGACAAGTCATTGCCTTTCTCTAGGTCCTATAAAAACATTATCTTCCTTCCTGCCAACAAGCCTCAGTGCTAATCTGCTTTGCAAGCAGGGGCTTCAAGATTCTGTTCTCTCTGGCTCCAGTGGCAAAAGAATCTTGCAGCTCTGGCCCAATGTAAGACCATGAACTAGTCATCTTCCTGCAGGGAGCACTCTTGCACCCTCTTTGCATGCCGCAGTGGCAGGCTGGCTCCCCAAGTGATGACTTCCACGCTGTCCTCCAATTTCTCCTCCCCTTGCCTGGGAAGTGTAGCAGCTTTTAGGAATAACAGGTTACGGAAGAACTTGAGTCAACAACCACCTGTGACTGTTTATAGATTTCATGCTTGCAGGGTTTTTTGGGAAGAGGATGGATGGAGCTGTCTTTCCGATGGATGCTCATGAAAAGAGGTGCAAACCCACCAACATGCCAAGTAGACATTGAACTCCAACTTTCTCTTCCACTGCTGTATCTGGACAGTGCGTGTCCATGCAGACTGACAGCAAAGCAAGAATTTCCCTGCATATGCCTTGTGGAACTGAAGCTGGCAGAAAGCTGGGAGGCAGCCTGGGGGTCCTGGCACCCTCAGCTGCGTGCAGCCACTCATGGAGAGGGTAGGATTGCTTCCTTCCTAGTCTCTCTGCCCATGGATACTTAAGACAACCTCCGATAATCTATTTTTTTTTCTGTGTCCAAGGCTTTTCTACCTTCATATTGGAAAGGGTCTGATGTCTAGGACACAGGAGACCTGAGTTCAACTCCCAGATCCACAGCAAACTCCCTGTGTGGTTTGAGTCCAGTCATGTCAGCATTGCAGGCTAAATTCCCCATGTGTGATGCAAGAACAGGTGTAGCAGCCTGATGTTTTTTTAAACAAGATGTTTTTACAGTGCTGTCACTGCAGGCTCTCACATTTTCCAGTGTCTTTCTGCTACTGTATATATATATATAGCCCTTATAATTTCTGATTTAGACTGTTTTGCCTTTTCTTTCCTTCTCAAATCTCGTCTCACCTATGCTACCGTGGCTCCATCTTTTGCTCAGGTGGAGACCACTGTGTTTGGCACATGAAGAAATTTGGCTGCTGGTCCTCCATAATCCCAGTGGGGAGCTGCAAAACAGGGGTTTTCCTGCCACTTGCTCTCCTGGGCTCCCTGTCCGAAGGGGCAGCACACAAATCCAGCTTGGCTCCGGCAGTCTGCCTGCCAGGGCAGCCACGCGGGAGAGGAGTGAGTGAGGCACTTTGTGGCGCAGCACCAAATGGCAGGGCCCATCCTGGTGTGTGCTGGGATGCCATTGTCCTCCAGAGCCGTGGCTGGACCTACCTGGAGACAGTGGGAGCAAGACCAGAGCCCCACCAGTGGTTAGCATGTGGGATCCTCACTTGGGCCCTGTTGTAGAGATGGGCTGGATAGGAAGGGTGATGGTGGAGCTGTGCTTCAGGAACATGGGCATGATGGATTTCAAAGAGGGACCCTGGTTTGTGTGAGGTAACAAAGGAGTCCAAATTTACACCTATTGCCCCCAAGTTCAGGTTTTCTTTGGCCCATTGCTTCTAGCAAGGACCATTTCTAAGTCTTTAGGAAGACCTTTGGTGGCTGTTCAGTGTGGTCCAGAAGGCCACTTAGGCCAAGGCTGAACAGTCAAAAAGAGACTTGGTTTGACCAACAAGTAAGAAGCAGGAAAGTCCACTGTGTCCCATCAGTGGGAGATCCTCATAACATCTCTCTTGGGGTGGCCTTGGGAAATGCACAAGCTGCCTTGCCCTGTGTCCTGGAAAGGACAGCATCAAAGAGGCCACCTCTCCCCCCACCCCACCATTGAGCTGTCCACAGATGGGCTGGGAAGACGCTGCTGGCCCGGCATCCTGCTCATGAGGTCCAATGAATGGCTTGGGGAGGGGATGTGTGCTGTGGCCTGACAGGGGAACCGAGAGCTTCTCCCTCTTCCTCTCTCTCTTTTTCTCTTTAGATCGTCGTCATGGTGTAAACAAACAAGCTAAACTCTATGAGATTTACAGTGCCCAGCTTCGGTGGCTTCCAGTGCGGCGCAGTGAGATATTTCTGTACAGGCAGGCTAAGCACTTTCCATTTTATACCTCAGCGACTTTATAGCATCTTAAGGATTTCTGTGCATGCCTGGCTTCACTCAGAGGGAAAAAAATCAAGCTTGTAAATAAATACTAAATATATATGAACAAAAAAGACGGAAGGAAAGAGAGAGGGACACACACGCGCACACACACACATGCACGCACACACACTTACCCGCACTGGCAGAGGGAAGCAGAGAGGGGATGCAGAGATAGAGTGGGCTGAATGAGAGATGGAGAGACAAGAGATAAAAAAGAAAGAGCCAGCTGAGCAGCAAGCTGAGGATGGGCTCTCCTCCACCAAAGCCAGATGGAAAGAAAATAAGCCAGAGCAAGTAGCTCTCTGGCAATTTGGGGAATATTAATTTCCCATCGGGTCAGGTTAATGGCTGTGCCTGAGGTTAAGCCGCAGTGGCAGGGGAAGGCGCTCTGCTCTGTTACTGGCCCCTCAGCCCAAACTCAGGCACCCCCATTGGGCTGTTACCCGTGTGCTCTGGCCCCTCCTCATTCTGCCTCTCTGCCATTTGACAAACACTCCCTGGAGCCAGGTCTGCGCCTGACCCCAAACCAGCAGTGAGGTCCCGGGAGCAGGAGCTGCCCCCAGCTCTGCAGGGCTCCAGGGCCAGCAGCTCCCAGGCTGAGCCACCCTCCTATGCCCAGTTCAGCAGGAACTGGAGCCGCAGTTTTCTTTCCTCCCATTTTTGTGAGTGACCGGGTTTTCTCTTTCCAGCCCCATTGCTTCTCTCATCGGTGACAGGAGGACAGAAATACAGGCTGTGGCCTGAAGCAGGACCCCAGTGCGGCTCTAGTATCCCCAGATCCCCACTATGTATCTTTGCTGTCTCTGGTATCAGCAGCCTTTTCCTTGGACTTTTGCTGCCCAGCAAGTTCTTAGAAACGAGCTGCAAGGAAAGATTTTTGTGCTTTGTGTTTTGTTTTGATGTTAACAAAACATCTAATCCCCAGTCAAGATCTTTCACCTGCACCTGTAGTATGGAAAACAAGCCTGAGGGCTGGCTGCACGTGGCAGTGTGTAGCAGAAGGACAGGTTTGCTGTAGGATCCTTCCTCACTCCCAACAGTTACCACCAGCTCCACACCCCTGGTAAGTGAAGGTAAGTCTCCTCCATGCTTTCCAGGTCTTGCTGCACCGTATTGTCCCACTGCTAGGAACGGGGCAAAGAAAGGAAGAAGTGACTTGACATTGGTGACACAAGAAATCAGTGCCAGAGGTGGGAGCCAAAGTCTGATTTCAGTAGACCTGCTAATCTGTCATCCGGGGGACCACACCACACGACGTGTGACACGCAAGCTGACAGCTAGCGGGTTTAATAGAGCTGTTGCAGTTCTGCGTGGCATATGGCAGCCTGCATCCAAATCTGAACATGGTCACCCTCGCAGCCTGGCTGAGCTGAGATGGGGAAGTCCTGGGAAGTCCTGACCATGGCCAGGATTTTTTCATATAAAAAAGTCCAGCACAGAGATAGTATGTCTTCACCCTGGCTTTCCCTTCACCCCTGCCTTGTGTGGTTTCCCCTCCTTTACTCCTGGCACACACTGACCTTGCCTGACAGGGCTGGGCTAGCGTATTACAGCAGGAGGTCTGCACGCCCTAACTTTTAACCAGGCTGCTGCTAACACAAGCATCCAGTACAGACCAAACACATAGGTTTGGGCAGCAAAAGCCTCTGCCCACAATAGGCAGTGGGGTGTACAGCTCTGCTGGCATGACATGGAGGTGACACTGATGCTGAGGAGCTCAGTCCACACTTCCTCAGAGAAGGGCTGCATGCCATGCAGCAAAGGCGGGCAAACCCCTGCAGCTCCCTGGCTTTCCCTCAGATGTCCTGCACCATGAAACGTTGCTTGTGAGACCACCTGAAGTCACTGGGCCCGATTTTGGTCTTCGCATGCGAGGCTCTGTGGCAGGACCAACCACAGGCTTGAGCGTGGCTGGCTCCATCTCCGTGTATGAGCCAACTCTGCTCTGCTCCCAACATCGGCTCCTTGCTACTAGCCTCTTGCCTGGAGCGGAGGGGCTCCCTGGGCCGTGAGAAGGGAGTGTCTCCCCTTGGGTCGCTGACAATTTCTCACCATTCTCTCTGTGCCCGGGACTTGCTTCCCCTTCTCAGATATTAAGTATTCAAACCTCATTTACATCCTTATTTTTCAATTTGCTGCCACAGTAGTTTAATTTATTCTATATAATTTCTTTTTCTGAGGGGACATTAATCATTGCCCTGTGCTTTTTGGCGCCTGTGGGATATGTGTGTGTTTTTTTTTAAATCAATAAAATAAAGCAACCTTCCTTCCCCCTACCCAACCCCCATGCTCCTTCCCACCCCCAACATGCCCCTTTGCCGGAGGAGAGAAATATCATTTCTCTCACTATTTTTTTACCCCCATTGTTTCCTTCATTTTCAGCCCAAACAGATTAACTTGTCTTTTTTATTTCTGATGAAACGCTGTGTGAATAGGGTGGCTGGGAAGGGAGAGCTCCTGTCTGGGGCTGCTCGCTGTGTCGCTCGAAGGGCGGGTTTAGGATAACGTCTCTGCTGAACTGCTGAAGCCCAGAGTCACTGGAAGGGGGAACTTGGTGTTTCCAAAGCCAGGCCTTGGAAAGAACAAGTCCACTTGTGGTGCAGGGCTGAGGAGGATGCAAAAGCAGCTGGCACAATGAACTGCAAACATGCAGCCATGAAGACAGGGCAATGGCTACCATGAGACTCTAAAAGGAAAGAAAGGAGAAAAACATGGGGAAGGAAGAAGTAGGAGAGAGTTTCCAGGAGGGAGAAGGAAAGAAAAGCAAAAAGCAAGAAAAATGAAAGAGAAAATAATTCAGGAAAAAGAGAAGGACCAGAGTGCCCAGAGCTTAATGGCTTTTCCATTTGACCCTAGCTGATTCAAACACAAGGAAGAGTAGTTTCTGCTCTGGGTTTAGCCCAATGTGTAGCTACCAGGGCACAGGCTGCTCCCCCATGGGATGCACAACACAGCAGTGCTGCAGCATTGCAGGGGTCATGGGCTGGCACCCCTGGGCTGCCCTGCTGTATGGCGCAGGACTCCCACAGGGCACAGCATCACGGGCCCCCCTGCCACAGGCTCCAGGTTTTTTGGCCATTATAGCTGCTGTCTTTTGTTGTTATGTAATCTCTGATAATGAAAGTCCAGTTCTGAGAGGATGCTTAATGCGGTATTAGTCAGTTGAAATATAAGTGTAAATTACATGCCTGCAGCTAGAAAAAAATGGTTACAGCAGAAAACATCCCTCTTTAGTAGCATACTATAATCAAGAGAGCTGATCAAAAAAAGAATTTTGATGGACCAGTTTTCCATTGGAAAATGCAGAATCCTCCAAATTGAACCATTTTTGGAAATGTTAAATGTTGACTGGAATCTTTGGCAGAGATTTGAACTGACCCAAAATGCATTGCATTATTTAGTTTTGCCTTTCTCATTATATTTATAAGCCATTTTGTGTTTTCAATGCTATCGAAACATAAACTTTAACATGATTTTCATGCTTCTGCATTGAATTTGTTTCAGAATTAACATTCTGTTCTACCCCATCCTGTCCACTCCATTTTTCATTTCACTTCATGATGAAAATAAATGTAGAAATAACAGAATTTCCTGTAGGCTGGAATTTCTATTTTCTGGCCGTTTCTCGAGAGCAGCAATGCTAGTAGGCAGTGGAACATTTTCCCCAACATTATGACAAGACAGAAGATGTTATATGGAAAATATTTATCTCTATCAGAAAGTTCTTGGTTATTGTAGAAAAGGCAAAGTTCTCAGCCATCTTCAATAAAATAGGGTTGGACACTGGGGGTTGTGTTTACACTGATGTCCAGAGCCACCCATGCAGTGAAAGGAACTGCAATGCAAGTGTATGGCCCCAATCATGTCATTTGGCAAACTGCAACCAATGATGCTGATGGAAGGAGGGGAGAGGCTGCACTCCTCATCCTCCACCAGAATAGGCTTTGCCAACTAAAATGCATACATTTCTGGGAGTTGTGTCTGTATTATTGGTTTATTGCTAAGTGTTGTTCTGCTAATGTCTATCTTTAAGGTATTTGAAAGGTCCTTAAGGGACTACATGGGAGCATTTTGGACATGTTGTAACAGAGAAAAAATGAATTCATCTTTGGCTTGCAAAAAGCATGAGCTCTATCACCCAGCCACGAGCAACCCTGCACTAAGGAGCACCACAGCAAGTCCAGAACTACCATTTGTTTCACTGGGGTTTGGATTCAGGTTGGGAGTGCAGGACTCTGGTGTATGGTATCAGAGATGGGCACCTTCCAACTAAGGTGTGCACCAGCCACCCTGAAACCCTCTAGCCCTGTGGGTGGCACAGACAGACCATGTGAGCCAGTTTCTGCTGCGTGTGCTATGGCTCCAGTCCAAGTTGCAGTTCCCTCTTGGAGGTGATGCTGAAAGAGCAGCGTGTAAATGACAGCGAGCTTGGCCCCAGCTCTCCTGTGTCCTGTGCACCCTGGGAGTGTGAGTGCTTCCAGTCATGGACCATGAATTTGCAAACACTGTCAGTAGTCCTATTCCTGCAGTTTGGATTGTGCTTGGGTCTCTGTCCCCTGGACTTCAGGCAGACCTTGCAGGACACCCCCCCCAAGCTTTGCAACGTGCCTCAGCCAGGGTGAACATAGCGTCTGGCCACTTGTTCCTCTGAGGAAGGAACTCTCAGAGTTCAGCACTTGCATCTGTGTTGCAAGCATTTTCTGTGCCTTTGTAGCTGTGCTTATGTTTCTTGCCGATGCCTCAGGGAGCACTCTGTGGAGCTGAAATAATGTAAGATCTGTTCTGCTCAGGGTGTTTCACTCCCTGGCTGGTAGGAATACTACAAGAAGACCAGATCTTGCAGTATTTTATCCCCATAAGTGGCTCCTTGAGGCAAAAAAAGACCCGTGAAAAAGAAACGCAAACACAAGTACCAAGATATTTGGTTTCCCTGTGTGATCTTGCTTCCTCTTCTGCTGTTCATGTAGTTCACTGGTACCCATGTAAAAATAAAATAAAATAGAGAACCACTCCACTCACAAAACAGCTATATGTGAAGTGGATACTACAGAGTATGGCTTACAGTTTCACAAAATACTTCCACATACATATACAGTAGAGGTGTAGATGGGACAAAATAAATATCTGCATTTTTAACAAAATTTGTCCGTGATTCTTCCATAAGGTATGTGCAGACTGGATCCTAAATACATGATCTCATAGGCAAAATGCACCTCCATGTGTGTTTGTACACAGAACTGCTATGGGGCATCTCGACTTGTGTGTCCTGAACTGCAGCTACGAGCATGACAAAACCAGACTGAAGTAATTCCAACACCTAGGGGATTCGGACACGTACATCTTGGACCGTGCCTTAATGTGTGATAATTATGATATACAGGACACATGTGTGTCAGAAATCGTATGTCCACATGTGTGCTGCTGAGCGGAGAAGGGAGCAGCCAGCAGGGGTGCTGGAGGCCAAGATTTGCAAAGCTAGTTAATGCTAAGTTCAGAATTTACAACTTTTATCGGAAGAAAACCCACCTTGTTGCCTCCTGTTCTGCTCTGGAGATGCCTGTGACAGCTCAGCTGCATTTGGTACAGTAAAAGCAATCAACATGGGTGGGTGTGGGGAGGTGTCAGAAGGCCAGTTGTTGGCTACAAGGTAAACGCAAATCACACTGTTCTCAGTATCTTGGGGTTTTTTTCTGGAGCTTGCTTCCGTGTGCTGGGCTGGACAGAGCAAAGCACAACAGGGACTTTGGGGTAGGAAAGGGATAACACACCAGTGGAGAGTCAAGGTTCAAGCCTGTGTCTGGGAAATGGTTCTTCCACGGACATTTCTCAGAAAATGAGCGCTTGTTCAGGGGCGGGGAGGGACAGGACTTTCAATGAAAAGACAAAGAGTGGTGGAAAGAGCTGGAAAAATGGACAGCTTTCTCTGGAAACCCCACATTTCTCAGCCAAAACTTCTATTCTGAGGGATGGTTGGGTTTTTGTCTGCCAGTTTGGCTTACAGAAGAACTGTGATGAATTGTGCTTAAGGTACCATTTTCTGGTACCTGGTCCGTTCCTGGCTGTGCTTCACTTTCATTTGTTCTTTGTCATTTGTTCTTCTCCTCCTTGAAACATTTTAATTGCCTAATCAGTTTGTGGAGTTAGCAGCGTGTGACGTAGCAGTCTCTTTCACATGTATGCAGCCTCTCCTCCCAAAACATGTAACCACGAGTGACTGAAGTGAGCAGCGGGCAGCTCGACTAAGGCAAGGTGGCAATGAGCAGACCACATAGTGGTCAGAGAAGTAAGCAGCGGCTGTCCAGTCATGAGACAAGTTATGGATTGGGCACAGCTGGAGTGTGGAGCTGATTCATGTGAAGGTGGTGGGGCACTGAGCAGTGGGGCATGGCTGCCCTTTGCTGTGGGGAGCAGCACACCCTGGGAGGGGAGTTGGGCTTCATCTGAGCAGGGCTGTAGGAGATGCCCTGGCATCCCGGTGCCTCCTTACAGCTGGGATAGGCAACATGGATGCATAGTTGTCCTACTGGAAGGAGAAAGAGGGGCTCTGATGGAGAAGCCCCTTGCCAGTCTGTGACGGGGGTCTCAGCTTCACAGGATGGCAGCATTGGTGGGGCATTTCATGCAGGGCTGGGTGCTGCAGGCAGCGATGTTTACAGCTGCTGTCCAGAGACAACCGTGGAAATTTCCTGGAATTCCAGGTCCAGAGCCAGCCCCTGCTCCGGGGAAGGAGGATACTGCGTCTCAGTCCATAAAGTCCCCAGAATGGGAGGAAGGGGCGAGAGACACACAAAGTCAGTAGTAAAAAGAAATGAAAGTCGGCAGCTTGCCACAGCAGAGTGCAGACTCTGCAGAGCTGCCTCTTTTATTGGCGCCCAGACTGGAGGGAGGTTTATGCTCTCAAACAAGCCAAATTGGAAATGGAGCACCAGCCGGAACCCTGCAAGCAGGCTGCTGCCCCCGGCACTGGGAAGAGTGTGCAGCCGCCCTGAAATCCACTGCTTTCCCTCAGCTTTCTCTACTCCATCCTTCCTCATTTCCACTCCTCCTTCACTGCCCCCCTTCACCTCTCAACTCCTTCCCCAACCCATGGCTGGCTTTGTCCCCTGGTGCTGACTTTCCCAACAGCTCCTGCCATCAGCTAACACTGAAAACCCCTTTTGGTGGTGGGAATGGCCTAGTTTGCTCAAGTGCAGCTGGTCTGAGTGGCCCAAGGATGGAAGAGGGTGGGAGAAGGTATCTGTGGTCTTCTCTTTCTACTGCTTTTCTGCTGAGCATAGGGGAGTAATTTGCATTACAGTGACAATGTGCTGTGGGTCTGTCCTCAGGTTTGTGTCATCCTGCTGTTGGGAGGAGAGGAAGGGTGAAGCGTGGTAAATGTGGAAGAAACACAGCGAACAGCAGACATGAAGGTGATGGCATAGAGAGGGGACCCATCGCACAAGGACCAGGTGCATGATCTGGCATGGCAGGTGCTGGTTAGCAGCTGAGTGCCAGACATGCCGTGAAAATAATTTGCTCATTAATGCACAGCTTAAATTCATAAAGGCACAGGGTGGGGAGAATTGGGCGTTCATTCCTCAGCAAGTTCCCCAAGCCCATGCTGAGCAGGGCATGGAGACTACCGTGATCCTTCAGGTTCCAGTTCAGACATGCTGAGTCCGTGCTGTGACATCCAGGTATGTTAGTAAAAGAGCACTAGAGGCTGAAGGTGAGACATCAGTCACCAGCGACTCTGGGGACCTGAGCTCTCTTCTGCTCTCCAGCTGATTTTTTTCCATGTCATTTCATTTATCCAATGCCTCAGTTTGCTGCCTGCAAAAAGCCCAAAGGGATTATGACATCTGCTGTCGCATTAAAACGTGGTCTTGACTATGAGGAGGTCAGGTACCATGGTGGGAGCAGTTACAGTCTGAAACACTGGTCTCGTCCCACGTGGTGCTCTACAGCACTGCTTCTTCTGATGGGAAAAGGTCCTGCTAGAGTCCACTCAGTGTTCACAGAGTGTCTTACAGCCAGCATGCAGGAAAATGGCTTGCTCGCTTTCTTTTCTCCAGTTTTGGCTGTGGAAGCAAAAACACATAATAAAATAAAGAGGGTTTTAATGACAATCTGCCGGCACATTTAATATTCCAGCTTGAGGACTGATCCAGTTATGTACTGGAGCCAAGGGATCTCGTTACTTCCAGTGGACACTGAACCAGTGTCTTTGCAAAGAGAAGCACACCTCACAGAGGATGGGGCTGGCTGTTCACCACTGACCTGCAGAAAACCAGCCATCGCTCCAACAGCCAAATACTGAGCTTTAGATTCAGGGCTTGCTCTCCTGTAGTCACTGTGTCATATAGGTCCATGATGAAGGAAGCACCTGGGAGCTCTATGCAGCTGTAATGAATATTTTTTACCCCCTGCAATGCTCAGTAAGTTCCTCTTCTGCTTAGGGAAAGGTACAGAAAGTTTTTTGTACAGAACTTTGACATTCCCCTCTGTACAAATTCAGGTCTGAGAGAGGGATTCAGAGGTGTGCTTTTGCCTCACTTCTTTGTAGCTGAGACTTTCATCGCGTCTGCTGGATTTATGGCCCCAAATTGGCTCCATCATCCAGCAGTCCTTTGTGTGCACACAATTATTTGGACAACTCTTATTGTTGCAGAAGCAGACTAGCCTGTGTGGCTCCACTGACATTACCTACACTGCCAGGCAGGTGGCTGCAGAGAAAAAGGCTTATTTATACAATACATTGGAATGCCAGAAGGGGATTCTTGGTAGCAATGATGAGAGACCTCTGGATATGAGGACCAGTTGCCATTTTCAGCCTTGATTGGCAGTGGAATCTAATCTGCTCCTGCCATCAAATCAACACCACGTCTGCCTGGGGCAGAGCTGGATTTTGAGCTGACTGGGGGATGAATCCAGGGCACTTGTAGGGGCTCCACTGGAGGAGAAGAGTTGTGGTAACAACATAGAATGCAAGCAGAGCTTCTCAAGCACAGAAGCTGCTGGTGGGGCAGACCTGGAGACATCTGACAGCTGAGAACTTATTGACTGTTGATTGTTTCCCAGCATTTGGGGGAGCAGGATTTGGGAGACATCGTGCAGTAAATTAGAAAAATCACAGCAGGAATGCAGCTGATTTGTAACACTGAATCCTCATCCCAGTGGAAAGAGGACCGAAAGGCTAGATGCTCAAAGTGGTAGCAGGGTTTATAGCTACATAAAAGCCAGGTTGGAGAAAGAAAAGATCAGCTGAGGGGGGCAATATCAGGTGAACATCTGCTGTCTTCTTACATGTGGGTCAGAGCCAATAATGTCTAAGAAGGGTGGAAAGAAAGGGTCTAGCTTGTGATGTCAATGAAGGGGTAATACGAAGATCCCTCTCTTCCACTATAAGATGAAACTGAGCATCTACTTTTCCCAAAGTGTTTACATCAGCCTCTGCTCTCTGCTTTGCAGAGGCCTGGTAGTCTGACGTAAATCAGCATGGCCTCACTCCCTGTGGTAGATGTGACATCCTGTGCTAAGGATGCAGTCTAGCAGTTCTCATGGAGAAGCAAAGCTCCTTTCTCTCCTAATCGAGCAGGTGGTAGCAACCTGGTATTTCAGGCATTCCCAACCACAGCTGAACTCCTCATGCAGGGAGACTTTACAAGACCCATGAGAGATGCCAAAGTCTGACCCTTTTTGTCATTGGGAGAGAGGAACTTTCTGGTTACCTCCAAGCAAAAAGGACAAAGCATTATATGATATATTTAATAAAACAAAACACACACACACATACACACACAAAAAAAAAAAAAAAGGAAAATAGGCCAATGCACAGGAAGGTAATGTGTTCATTTGAATAATGGGCAAAATCAAATTAATTCTACATTAAATAGTTCTGAATAAAGGGTTTAAGTCAGCAGTTTCAAACTTGTTTTCCTTAATTACTTTCCGTGTTTAATGTCATTAAGAAGATTAAAAATTCATTAACAAGAGTAGTAAAGTGGCAAATCAGTAAAGCTATCACTCCAGGTTAAAAACTACGCTGAGGTTGACACTTTGTACACTTCCACAGGCGTTGTGTGGAACGCTCCTGGGGAGCTGGGGGGAGACTCACCAGCCCCCTCCTGCCAGGCCAGCTGGGGAGATAGCCAAAGGGTCAGCCTTGGCTGGACATGGCAACCACTTTAACCATTAAGTAAGCAAGACAGAAGGCAGCATTTAGCAGAAGGGCAGCGCGGACCATGGAAAGCACAGCAGTATAACCCTCAAATATGGCAAGCATCAGAAACAGACTCAACCATGGAGAATGGCAGGTATTATAAAGCACTAAGGCGTGTTAAGGCAATCCAATTGCTTGATTGGCCTCACGTCCTGAGCCCTCTTAGTGTGAAGACTCAGAGGGCACTGAGCAGCAAGGAACTGCTGAGCTGCACCAGGCTGGCCTGTGCGGATCAGGCAGGGTGGGGAGAGAGACTTGGGGTATTTTTTCTCCTTTAGCTTTAAAGGATGCAAATATCCCTGGTCCCTAGGAGCGGGCACACAGTTTGAGAGCAGAACAAGGCTGCTCATTCAGGTAGTGCAACCAAAGCACACAACTTCGTCAGCCTCTGGAAACCTGCCTCCTGCTGCACTCCCAAAGAGCCTCAAGGTCCCACATGACACTGCAGCTCATCCGAGGCAAGTGAGAGATCATCTCCACCCAGACAGCTCTGATTTAGATGGGCCAAGCAGGCAAAAGAAAGACCTTGGAGACCTAAGTGATGAGCTCCAAATCACCCAGCAGGGCTGGGGCAGGTGCAGAAAGCATGCTCCGATCTCTCTCTAGTCCAGTGCAACAGACAGCTGCTGTCACCCCGCAGCAGCGCTGCAAAACTGGTGATGCTGACCTTGCAAAACCAGCCTCCAGGAGTCACGACATCAGCTGTTTTAAAATGGTCTCCTTGTATCACTTTTATTTTCTGTTTCTTGAGCTCTTAAGGGGTTTTTATTTATCTTTATCTTAACAGAGCTCCATTCCAGCAGACAGGAGTGCAGAACAATGCTTCCTCCACCTGCAGCCCCACACTTGAATCATGGTGGCTCCCCACCACGTGTAATTTGGCTGTGCATCCTATCTTTGCAAAATGCACCACATTGTGTGAAGGCCTTGGCCCTTTGAGGTTTGAGGTGTAAAAGTTGTGATTGCAGAGCTCTGGCTGGGAATGGAGAGGGAATAAAAAAACCCACAGAGATGCAGTGGCATACAGCAGAGAGCAGCACCCGTTCTGCCCTGGCATCTGGTAAAGCACACAACTGACAGGAGTGCTGTGCACATTGTTAGTGCCTGTCAGCAAGGAGCTGGTAGCTTCCCTCAGGGTCCTACATGAGATTTCCCAGACCCAGAGAGCATATTATCCTCATTTATTAGGCGAAGAAATTGCAGCATGGGAGAGTGACTGATGGGCATTGCTCGATGCCATGGAGAAAGCTGGAAGTAAAATCTTTCTGCCCCAGCTTCCATATGCTCATTGCCATACCAGGCTTCAGCAGTATCATCCTCAGCTGGAAAAGCAGAGGTCAGTTGGGGAAAAACAGCATTTGAGGTCTGAAGCTCTAAGAAGTAATAGAGGCAGTAGATGGAAGGAAAAAAAGATCAAATCCTTGGACACATAAAGAGCTGAGAAAGGGGAAGTTTGCCTGAGAGTCGTGTTATGAGTGTGTGTTGGTTGCTTTTCATGAGCATCACTAAACCCAGAGACACACATGATGTCCCAAAACACGCAGCAGGTGGGTGCAGGAGAAAGAAATAGCCTTGGCTGAAGGCAATGGTAAGCCTTTTTCATGTCATGCACCACTCCCTTTTGCCTGCCCCCACAGAGCCCCTGGGAACCCCCCACAGACCCCTGCTGTGACACAAAATCAAGTCCCAAATTGTGCTGCTTTTACATGTGTTTTTTTAAGAGGCTCTGATCAGCCGAACCATGGCAGGAAGGGTCTGTGGATTGCCCAGTGGCTGGATTTCCCTCTCCTTTATTTTGCTTAGCAGAAAACACAGGGGCTTGACCTCTTTCTGATCAGTTTTGGAATAGAAATGTTTTTGTCTTCAGTTGCCAAATTTTCTTCGGATCAGGAAATTGGAGTCCTGCTCTGATGAGCAGTAAGACAGAAAGACACGTTTTCCCCCTATTTTTCCCCAGCTCTGATGAGAGGCTCCCATCTGCAGGGCCACACGGTTGTCCCTCTGCTCCCTTCCAGCCACTGCTGGGATCAAGCAAAAGCCCATTCTCACCACATCCCTTTGTTCCCAGGGAAGCCACAGCAGCCCTGTTTTGGGAGCAGGTGGGAGGAGGGAAAGCCCTTTTTATTTATTTTTTTTTGCCCTCCCCTTTTATTCTTTTGCAAGCTTTAATTATCGAAGGACTGAATTTGAGCTGTTCCTGTCTTCTTCCTTCCTTCTTGGACAGCGTTTCTAACAAAGGCCTGTGGTTTGGGTTTGTTTTTTTGTTTTTTTTTTTTCTTTTCCCCTCCAGAGATCTAAGGCCTGTAATGAGATACCAACACCCTCTCCTTCCTACAGCCCCCAACCCAAATCCTCCACCTAGCCAGCCCCTCCCTCTGCCAAGGCATCCCCATCCCCTCCCTGTGCTCCCAGGGGAGGGAGGGCACACGATACCAGCGCAGGGGATGGCTGCTGGCCCTCATGGTCCGTCCTGGGAGGTGAACGCGATAGAGTTACAAGGGAGAGCAGCTTGCAAACTGCCTCCTCTTTGATGAAGCAACATTTAATTATCTCCCTCTCCCCCAAGTCCTCCCCCAGTGAAAAAGATCTCCTATTGTCGAGGCTAATTTGTCCCTTTTACTTAATTCCCTAGCCCGTGTGCGAAACCCTGGGCTCACGTTACTCCACCACCCATCTCTCCCACTCCTCTCCCAGTGCCGTGAAATGCAAGGGCAGGAGTCTCTGGGTGTCCTCCTTGCTCCCTGTGCCCCAGGGACAAATCCTGGAACACAAAGCCAGAGGGAATTGAAGCATGCAGCACCCACAGCCCTCACTGATCGGCCACTGTCAAAGAGGCAAGGTGCCTGAAAACGTCCGGAGATTTGGTTCCCATGGCCCCATGTCTACCCGAGTGAGCTGCCAGGAGTAGTGCCCGGGCTTCTCACTGCCCCGAGTGTGGTTACACCACTTGTGTCAGCTGGGGAGGAGGACAGAGGAGAGCAGGACTCATCCCTCAGACGCCTCTCTGCCCTCCTCTCAAAGCCACCTGCCCATATTTCTCTACCTGGAGGGACTTTGTGGTTGCTGAAATCCTGTTTCAGTTTTTCATTGGGAGGAGGGGGAAGGAGCAGAAACCTGTGAGCTGGTTTATTTGGATATTTTCCTTGTAGCAGAGGAGCAGTGCCTGGTGCCAGCTGGCTGCGCATCCCAGGGCACTGGGCAAGAGCTGCACTCCATGCCTGGGTGTGGGCTGATGCCTGAGCTGTCTGGTCTCCCACCCTCCTATCGGATGCAGGGGCTTGGCACAGACATGGATGGATGCTGGTGATGGGGAGGGAGCGAGGTAGAGGAGCACCCCCTGCTCTGGCTCCACAGGCAGTGGATAATCATGTAGGGGAACAGCCACATTTGCTCCCCAGCAGCGGGGCCTTGCCCGGGGCTCTGCCGCCCACTGCAGGCTCCCTTGCCACAAGCCCAGTGGTTTGGGGTGGCTCAGCACGGAGCACAGTCCGGTGTGCTAGGGTGGCACAGCTAGGGAGGTAAGATGGTATTCTGGCGAACTGCAGGGGCTCTAGTCATGGATGGGGACTGGGGGATGAAACCCCATGGGGAAGCCAAGCCTTTTCCCCCTCACCTTCCTCCAGGAGGAGGAGGGCACCTTAAAAAGGCATTGAGCAAGGGGCTGTTGCACAGCAAGGAAGGGCTGGGGAAAGGAAGCTGAAAGGGGGAGGAGAGCAGAGCAGTTGCCAGGTTGACTTGAGCCAGAGCCTTTCATGGGGGGGGCAAGGGGCAGGGAACATGGAGGATCAACATTGTCTTCTCCAAAGAGGAAAAGAAAAGAGAGAGAGAATGCAGAAGGAAGACAAAGGAAACAGGACTTGTTGGGGTGAAGAGGGGGACGCTCAGGGATTGAAGCAGGCTGGGGTCCAACTTAATAAGAAGCGAACCAAAACAAAACCCAAACAAAAAGTGACTGGAGTTGGCGGTGGGCACCCCCTCCCCCAGGCAGCCATCCCCAGAAGGCAGTGAAGCTGCCTTTTCAAACAGCCGCCTCACAATAAATTCATGGCAGCCAGGGCCGGGAAACAGGCTGCTGCAATTTAAAGGAAGCGTGGATTTGCATATTGAATTAAAATTAAGAGCTAATTATGCAAATAAATTATGACATTTGGCAGGAGAATTTGCTTCAAGATCATTTATTACGTTCTTTTTATAACAGTGCGAGCGTTTAACGGTCAAAGACAATATTTTAAAGGAAAATTAACGCAAGATTATTAACCTAAAAACAATTCCACATTAATGAGATGTATTTCTCTTCAACTTCTCACACCTGGCTGCCTATTGATGCCCAGCCAGGACTGTCTCTCAATAATTGGCATTTTTTTTGCAGGCAAATATTGAATGAGGTGGTGAATGTTGCTTTGGACAAACTCACTCAGGAAAATTCCTTCAAGGCTTTAGCTTGCTGGTCTGTAAAGGAAAGTTGTGAAGGTCAAACATGTTTCACGTTGTTCTTCTGTGTGCTTGGACTGACCAGGTCCGGATGCGCTTGGGAGAGGACACTGTGCTGACTACCCCATCCGCATGAGAATAAAAGCTCCCCTGCTAAAATGTGCATGATTGCTTTTCAGAAGAGATATAAAACAAAGGTCTTAGCCGTTTGTGGTCATTAAAGATCCCATGGCTTTTTTCTTTTTTTTTTTTTCCCCCACAAGATCAGGATTGTTAACCCTGGCATCTTGGCTCCCCTCCAGCTCAGGTAATTGCCGCCTGCCCTGTGCTGGGACTCTCAGGTGGGGCAAGCACTGCTCTTTCTGTCCCAGGACAGTGGTGCACCAGCCATGCAGTCTCACCAGTGGCCAGGATTCTCCTGTGAGGAGGATGGCTTCAAGAAGGCCCTGCACTGGGGTTTGGATCAAGAAGGCTCCCTGGGACCCTGACGAATGCAGATGGCTCCAGGACCCAAAAGCTGTCCATTCCTAGCCACCACCTGTGAAGAGCCTCTGGCCCAGGTTCATTCCACACAACTGAGGTGGTAGCCTATGGTTAGGTGAGCAGTTGTCTTTCTAGAGGATTGGCTCTTGTTCAAACAGGAAAGAGGCCCAACCATTTGGTTTTTGATATGAAAATATCTTTTTAAGAAAGAGTTTTCTCATGGAAGATAGAAGGTGCTTGCTGCAGCACTCTTGTTTTGCCTCTCTCCGTGCTGCAGCCAGGTGGGATGCTGGGGAACTGGGAGGCTACATTTGCAGCCAGGTTGCAGGAGCTGTTGTTAGGAGTTATGAGGGAACTGTGACCAGGAATGACTGGAGGGAAACAAATTATGCCCAAGTGGTTTAGGAAGCAAGAAAGAGTCTTTCTCAAAGATGGTACTTTGCAGCCTTGCCAAGGAAGACCAGGGTAACGTGGCACTTGTCCTTCAATCATCTTCACTCCTCCTGCTTTGCCTCCAGGTCTGGCTATTGTCCACTGTGACCTGCACACCTCTAGGGCAGGTTGGGACGTCAGGACCCGTGTTGGTTCTGGGGTTTCCTTTTGTTCCATTTCTTTACCCCTGCATCTTAAATGTGCCCTCACAGAGCCATCAGCCTTTGTTATGACTAGGGTTTCCTGAACTCCACACCCTGCCAAAGCTTGAGGGGACTTCACCCAGACCTCAGCGGGCATTTCCCTTCTGAGGCAGCTGGAAGTCTGTCTTTCATGATTCTTCCACCTCCTCTCTCAAGGGATTTTCCCCCTCTCAATTTCAAGGTGGAGAGGACATTCCTTACTAAATCAGTCCTGGCGCACGGCGCACAGCGCACAATGGTGTACAGAGCCAACCGCAGGTAACAAATTGTGTTGCAATAAAAGAAGGGTTTGGAGCCAGACAAAATGTGTGACATTCAAAGTTCTCAGCCCTCCTCCCTCAGAAAGGCAATCTGTGACTTCTGGACCCTCCTTAATGACCCAGAGCTGGATGGAAAATAATATTAATAATAAGAAAAGAAACAAAGAAGGGGCTGGTGCATTTTTTAAATAAAGAAATTTCCCTCATCTTGCGGTTAATTTAAAAGGTTTATTTCTTGAAATGAATCCTCTTCATCAAATCTCCGATCCTTGAAAATCAGTGCAACCTGCCTCTGTGGATAATGAATTGATTTGTAATGTAAATTATATAAAACACCCTCCCCGCCAGCATTTGTGTGTGAGTGTGTTTAATCTAAAGCGTTTAAGTCTGAAAATGAGCTTCTCCATCAAAAGTCTCGATTCCATTTACATTTCTTGCATACGAGTCAATTTGTGCCTGACCCAGTCTATAAATCACTGCCAAGGAGTGCTGTGTCTGTACCTCTCCTCTTCCCCCCCCGCTCCCCTCACCCTCCCATCCTTGCACATGCTATGTTCAAAAAGGCATCTTCAGATACCGCCTAAAACAGCTCCCAGTTCTCCAGCCAAGCGCTGGCCGGTGGAGGAAGGACCCCGGCTCTGAGAGGTGTGCTGCACGGGCAGCTAGCAGGTAGGCGAAGGAAGGGGAGGAAGGGAAGTCCTCCTCAGCTTCTGCTGGCTGCTCAGGAAGGATCTCCCAAGGAAAGGTGCCCCTCTCTTGGTGTCTCCTTTCCAACACGTGATTGCTTGACTGCTAAAGTAACTCATGGCTTAATGGTGTTAGACGCTGAGGTCTCCTAATGGTGTACATCAACACGGTCCTGTAAAATCCATGGAGCGGGAATGATTTACACCACTAGAGGCTTTAGCCCTGTCTTTGTCTCCCCAGCTGTCTGATCATGCCAACTTTTATCCTTCATCTCATTCCACTGGTGGTGAGTTGACTTGGGTCATACCTCCTTAGCTTGCCTCCTGGGTGCTGAAACCAGCAGGAGGTGCCTCTGGGGGCTAGGAGCTCCCCATGCTGGTCAGACCCCCATATGACAAGTGCCTGAGGTCCTTTGGGAGGGCAGGGGAAGTGAAAATGGTGGTATCTTCATCTAGAAAGTCTGTTGACCCACCTGGGTACTGGCATTAGAAGGGGCTTGGTAGCGATGCATCTGAGGACTAGCAGGCCAGGAGGCTAATAATTGACTCTGGTTTCCTCCATGAAACATCAGCAGTGCCTGTGAATCATGGCAGCTTTTCACAGAGCAGTATTTTATAGCTAAACACAGAATATGAGCAGTATCATCAGCCCATCATTGGCACTGGCAGGGAATTTTGCGATACACTTTTTTTTCTGCTCTACTTTTCCTTCAGAAAAGGCACAATTTAAACTGATTTCTAATGTCAGGGAAAAAATGGAATCAAATTTTGGACCATTTCAACAGTCCAAAAATGAAAAATTCCAATATATTGGTGGTGAAACAATTCTGTTCAAGGTACAGATGCAGTAACAAGAAATTAACAGTTGTATCAGCCAAAAAAAAGAACATGACAAACACTAGAAGAGCTGTTGGAGATACATCCACATTTCCCCATATGTTTATGCATGAAGATTTACAAAACCACTTAACCAGTCCTTCTTGGATTCTCTTGCTCTCTCTCTCTTCCCATAGCAGAAAGATGCCTGAAAGTATTAAGAAACCAGAACACAGAATGTGTCCAGGTCTCCAAAAGAGCATGAGATGAAGAACAGGACCAGTGGTCACTACCCTACTCAAAGCCACTTCATGTCCTCCCTCTGTGAACCTTAACTTGCCCTACTTACTGCTCTCTCCAAGCATCCTGTAAGAAGTGAGCTCCATCCATTGCCATCTGGCTGGTCTGTCACTCACCAAAATGGGAAAGATTGATGTCCTGCCAAGAGAGGTGAGAATTCAGCTTGAGTCAGGAAGTCAATCTGAGGTGACGGTCTTCTGAAAAGGCTTATATTGGTTCATAGATGTACTACCAGCAAGATGCTTCCTCTCTGTGCCTTGGTTGTTCACCTTTGAAATAGAGTTAATGCTTCCTTTCTCCCAGCTTTCCTCAGTTTAAATGTAAGGTCTCTAGAGTGTGGGGTGTATGTTACTGTACGAACATACAGCCCTGAGCACAATGGGGATTCTGGCCTTGGAGGAGTCCTTATGAGCTGCTGTAATACAAATAGTAGGAAGAGTTTTTCCTCAAGATTACCCCAGGGGATTGAGGTCAGACCTTCAGTGAAGGAAGATACAAACCTATTACCAGTTTCTGTGGGGACTAATACAATTTGCACTTCGTTAGAGGAATTCAAAGTGATTTGTACACATTAATTACTACTTGCAGCATCCCAGCTGGATAAATATTATTACCTCAATTTTACAGAAAGGGTAACTAAGATGTAGAGAAGTTCATTTGTTTGACTACAGCTGTACAGCATGCCAATGACAGAAGCCAGGAATAAAACATAAGAGGACTAATTGCCAGTCCCTGCCCTCTCCAAACCTGTGGGTCCCAGATATTTTTTTTGCCCAGAAGAACATCACAAGCAAAGGAAGCAGCTGTGCCTCCTAGCTGGGCTAGGTATCGCTGTGATGGGGTTTGGGTACAGGGGATGACGCATGCGGCACAGCCTGGGAAGCACCGCTCCAAACCTTAGCCTGCACAGCCTTGCAACGATAGGAGGAGGAAATGAAAGTGCAATTAGCTGGAAACAAATGAATTTGTGTTGCATATATTTCCCAAGCTGATGAGTTGGTGAATGAACCACTCATTATTTCATGGCGCAGCATCTTTAAAAGATCTGTAGAACAACTTGGAAAAGACACAGCTTTTCTGTTTCGACATTTTTTGCAATATTTCTGAATGTTGTCAGCCCTAGTTTCAGGCATAGGTGCTGCTATATTTCCATTTTTTTAATGAAAAGGAAATTCTGAAGAAGTTTTGTAGTTGTTTAAACTTCTCACCTTGAATTTTTCAGTGTCTCATGAGTGTTAAATTGACAGTGTCAGCATATAGCCTACAGAAATAAAACATTTTATACCTTAAATACCAAACCCTTTTTATTCCAATTTTCCTCTTTTTCTTGTACTAGGCCAGTTAAAAACAGGTGATGCTCCTCTCTCCAGCAGAAATATTTAACTTAAGTCAGAGATGCAAAATGAAACAGAGAACACAAAGCAGAAGCAAAAATAGGAAACAAGAATAAAAAGTTTGTTTGGGGTTTGATCAATAATTTCTTCTTATGGTTTTGGGGGTGGGGTGGGGAGTACCTTTAAAACAAAAATCCTTTTATCCTTTTTTTCTGCAAGAGCAAACCATGTGTCCAGAAATTTTCCAGCCATCTATAATCTGTTGCGTTTCTCCTGTGTGGTGACCAGAGGAACTTGGTATTTCTTTGCTGCAGCAGATAGACTTGCAAGACAGGACCAGAGCGATGAAGCTCCTGTGTGAGCTTCCCAGAGGTGGCAAAATGGATTCTCCAGGTAAGACGGATCTGAGAGTATTACAATAACAACAGTAAGCTCCCTATTTAATTAGTCTTAGTTACATTTGAACTAGTATTTTTCAACCTGTGGTCTGCAGATTCCTGGGAGAACATGGACTCATTGTAAGGAGGCTGGGAAAGGCAATTTCACCAATGCTCTCCAGCGGTTGGGGCTTGAGAATTTTCTGGGGGGGTGCTGAGCCTTCATGAGAGATTTTCTAGGGATCCACAAATCAAATCAAGTTGAAAGCCACTGCAGCAGGATAATGTTATATTGATTGCTTTGTTTTTGCAGGGGATAGATTTTGTTTAATCTTCCCCTTCCTTACATTGCTTGACACCATTAGTTTTATCTTCACAGACATCAAATATAAAAAATCACTAGAGAAGAGACTTTCTAATGTGTTTTGTACTACTTTGGGGTGGGTGATAACACAGGAAGCATTTTCTGGGGCATGGTAGCTCTTTAAAATAAGTTTTTCTTAAAAAAGAAATTGGGTAGCACAGAAAAGCATGGGCTTGAAAGGGACGAGAAGATCTTATTCAGTGCAGGTTTTAGAAGGAACTGGGATCCAAAACAGATTGAAAGCCTAGAAACTATGGGACCTGCTGAGAGCTGGACAGAGGGAGACAGAGAGCCCCTGCCTGGTCTGAGAGCCCATCGACCTACCCGTACCGGCACAATGGGGCAAATGCTGTGGTGAGGTGGGTGTTACAGAGGAAACCTTTCTTTAACAAGGGGTTTGGTCTGTGGTGGGGTACAGTAGGAAGTAGTACCTCACTCCCCCAGGGACAGGGGTGCGACAGATGGCTGTGGTTTTTGGATGGAGTGACTGGCGCAGGGCAGGCTTCCCTGGGAAACTGCCCTCCCCAACGCTGTGTCACCTGCTGCCTTGTACACCCGAGCTGCCAAGTCTGGTTGTCCTCAGGCACGGTCCAGCCCAGATGGGGAGCCAGGAGGGAGGTTGGGGAGGGGGACAGAAGGAAGCAGCTTCCACTCAACAAACACAAACTTGTTCCTCCTCCTCTGTCCTTCACAAATTCCAGGTGCCCATCGCCCCTCTGGCAGCTCCAAGGGTTTTAATAAAAAGGGGAAACCAACATTTGACGTGAGAACAGTAGGGAGAGGAGAGGCAGCACGGAGGGACGAGGCCAGACAATGTACCCATATGGAGAAGGATGCCGGGGCGGCCACATTCAGAGCCCATTCCTCTGTTCTCCCTGCGCCCCATGGCCCCTGCTCCGCCGACAGGCTCTTAACATAACAAGTGAGCCAAGGGGGCGGCCAGCCCCGTGCTCGGCGCCCCCGGATTCCTCCACCCCAGCCTCTGTCTCCCAGCTACTGATCCCAGGCAGCGCAGGGCCCTTCTTGCATCCTCCCTGGTGGCACTATTGTCTCTCAGCTGCTTCAGGCAATTTTAGCTCCATCTATTGTTCAGGAGGAGGGTTTTCCTCCCTCACCTCCCATCTCTTAATGAAATCCCCCAAGCCCTCCTCATTCCTCCCCCCCGCCACCAAAGGGTACTCACATGGGCATGCTCTCAGGGACTTTGTCTCCTGTGGTTGGAGCAGCATAGGCTGTCAGGATGGGGAAATCTTTTATTTGCCAAGATTGTTGGTGACAGAGGCTTAGCCATAAACCCCTCCAGAGCCTCTTCAAAGCCCTCGTCACCATCTCCATGTGCCAGCTATTTGATTCAGAGCATCCCTTCACCCTGTTTCACCCAGACCTACCCCTGCATCACCACTGCAGCCACGCACATGCACACCAAGCTTGGCCATGGCTGGAGGGAAGAAGTTGCAGAATTGCTGGATATCCTCTCAGAGCCCCAGGTCCTGCCCATGGGACCATCTGCTGGCATGTACATATGTACAGATAACTCCATTCTTCTGCCTCTTGGTGCTACCCAAGACATGCTTAGCATGGATGGGGCAACCCACCTCTCTCTACCGATCAGTGCAGGGTGCCCCTAGGACCCTGTTTCTGACTCCTTTAATGGCTTGCAATTGACCTTGGGCAGTTTTAGACCTTCCTCTGTAATGCTTGTGACACTCTATGAGGTAGGTCAGAGAGGCACCTGGCAAATAACTAGACGATGGTCCTTCACACAATGCTCGTGGCTGCTGCCCACGCACCCCTGCCTCCAGGCTGAGCCTCACACGTGGTTCCCATGTGCCTTCCCTGAGCAGCTCTGAACTGACAGCCCAAGTCCTTCCTGGGTCCTCCACAAAACGGAAGAACAGGCTGAGGAAGGACCATGGAGCTGCACAGCTCTGAAGGTCACCAGCCCTCGGTGCTCCTCTATTGCAGGAAGCGCAGGTGAGGGGCTCAGCCATGCTCAGTTCTGCTTGCCCTCTGTCCCCTGCACAAACCCCGATTTCTTTACACAGAGAAGACAAGTTGTCCTCCCCTGGTGTTGCCCTCCCTCTTTTTGCCTCCCATTGCACATGAAAATGCTGACGGATTTCCCTGATCACTAGCCATGCTGGCTAGTGGCTAAAGCAGTTCATTTCAGACCCTGCGCAGGTATTTCTTACCATATATTATAGTGAATAATGTATCCCCAGCCATGCAGCACAAGGCTTATAAGGCTATCTCAGTATTCTGGTGACAGCTTTAAACCACTCGACCATTGACCATTCAGGTCTCATGGTTTATAGAGTCACCAGCACACCTTGACAGGGTTATAGCCTACTTATTGGTATAAAGCATGGTTAGGGATACATTATTATAGCACGTTGCTTCTGAAACAAGGCTGAGGGCCATCGGTGGCCTAGAGAGCCCTTGCTGGTGATCTGCAAAGGGCTGTGTGATGTGGACAGCCCAATTAACATCTACCTGCTAAACCACAATGAGCAATTGTTGGAGTGACCTGAGGGACAGCGTTCACTCAGATCCTGGAGGGTGGGAAGCACAGGTGGCTCTGACAAGAGGGGGGCTGCAAAGAGCTGCTTTCTATGAAAGTGGGCACCCAACTGTGCCTGAAGACCTCTCTTTAACACTGGTTATCCAAAGGCTTGCAGTCCCTGTGGTCTTTCTACTATCCAGCAGCCACCTTACAGGTTGCCATGAGGCTGAGAAACACTTTGAAGAGTGCTACTTCCACGCTATGTGGTTTACATCCACCTTTTCTGGGCTTCTTCAGGTTGGTTGTAACCTGACCATCTTGCTTCTGTACAGATGCCAATTTGGTTTGGCTCATGCTGAATGCTCATTAACAATTACTAGAGTTAAGGTAGTTAATCACTACAGCTAAGGTTGAAATCTGACTTTTCTTCTGATTCCAGATCCCAGATCTGCAAGCTTTTCCCATCTCCCACAGAAAGGTTTCTTCCTTGTTTCTATTGTTCCAGTCTAGCTCTCCAGATTAGTGACTTTATTACAAAGTTTCCGAGGATTGTTTGAATTACTTTTGAATACAACATGCGCTTGTTCTGGCTGTTACTGTAGAGCTGGGACAATTTAACAAACAACTCAGGTTAAAAATGTTGACCTCAGGTTGTTTCCTGATCTCACTCAATTTGTTAAATATTGAGCCAAATTTGGAGAAAAATTACCTTGGTACTTTGAAAGCCCTTAAAACTGGAACTCAGCAATAATGCATCTATGCTTTAAAATGTCTTTCCCTGTACTCCCTCTTTAAGTGCTATTAAAGGAAATATTTGTTAAGGATATTTCAGCTATAGGACTGGTTAAATGGATCCATTACAGAATTACTACATGCCAATGTTCAGGATGCCTCTGAAACAAATGGACTCATTTTCTCAAATGTTTTGTTTAAGTCTCAATGAGTTCTCGACCACAGCCCTGTTTGACATATGCCTCTTCAGTGTCTTCTCTTAGTTTTCTCTGCAGCCTTGATCCTGCAGAGATTTATGCTTGCGATTAAGTATGTAATAGTGCCTCTGAGTTCAGTGGGATGGTTACAGTTAACAGTATGAGCATCCTCTGACGGGGCTGAGGCCAGCCTCAGCCATGCTCCTGCGGATGCTGCTGCCAGATGTGCACAGTTTGGGATCAGCCAGCTGCACAGACCTGACCTGGGTCAGGCACCCTTGCAGCATCACATCTTACCAAGTTAGCCAGAGCACACACTGCACAGCTTTTGTGCCAACTTCGATTTTATTCCAGCTTTCTGCAAACTACAGGGGGATGACAGGCGATATTTTAAGGTATAAAGTCAGAGTCACAGACAAATAATACTGAATGCACATTGAGTCTGCCAGGAGAAGTTAACCTGTCAGCACTCCCTGAAAGGATCTGCATTAGCAGATCAGCTTCATATCAGCTCAGCATTTGTGTCATGTGGCCACAGTCCTTCTGACCAAGTACTCAGAGCCCTAAAGCCTGACTTTCTTGCCTGTTGAATTCAGGCTTCAGTAGACAGCGGGGTGATTGTTTACCTTTGCACAGTAAGTTCTGCTAGTGTGAGGCTTTAGTGGAGTTTTTACAAAAGGGGGATAAAATCCTACAATGTGTAGAAGTGAGGCTATTAGTCTTCCCATAGTCTTTTTCACTGAAGAAGGGGAAGGTGCAAGATACTGAAGACAAAATCAAATAAGCAGGCAAACTTTGGTGGATGTACATTTTTGCTGTCTTTTCATAGCCTGTACAACCTCGTATACGGTGGGGAGGGTGAGATGGCACTGACAGTACAGATACACTGAGACTTATTTGGGACAACTTGGTTGCTTTGTGTTCAGCTTCTAAGCTCAGTTTTCCACTGTCAGTACAACAAATCCCTGAATCTGTGATCACAACTCTCCTTCCTTTAACACAAATCTCTTTGCCAGGTCCTGAGCTCTTGCCACTGGGCCAAACCAGTACTAAACCAGGAGTGCAAGGGGAAGAACCAGACCCTCCTCCATAAAAGGACAGATAGATCTTAGTGCAGATGGAACAACTGAGGGATACACAACTAATTATATGCACAAGTGTGGGGTATTTATTACTGTAAAATGCTCACAAAATTCATAGGCACCTAAGACTTACGATGGCATTATCCACCGCTGCTGGAGAATTAATGGGCAGCCCTTTCCCTGCGCTAAAGCAGACAACAGAGGGGGGTACTCTGTCATCCAGAGGTGAGAGCCGGGAATGAATGCATATACAGTACTCCCCTCTAATGCTAATGGACCCTAGCACTGAGATTAGATTTACACCCTCCCTCTAAACGTACACCAGGGGAAGGCAGCTCCCCCAGGCTGCCTTCTGAACACTGTGGTGCTGCAAAAGCTGCTCTCTGCTCACCCTGCCTTATCCCCACCGGCCTCCATGCCATCCAGCACAGGCTGTCCTGCTCCCCACCTCCACCATGCCCAGCTTCAGAGAGAAGGACCACTCACATTTTCCTCTGCCCAGTGCCCCATGGCAATGGTAAGCAGAGCAGCACTTGTCCCCCTGCACGCTCCCATCCTAGCCCCCAGTGTTAGAGGCTCACTCCTTTGCATGTACCCACCACCCCACCATGAATGCTGGGCAGTGGCTGGTGTTTCAGCCTTCAGCACCATGAGAGCACCACAGCATACTACAGAGGGTTAAAGAGTCCCTTTATAATCTCTCTGCTCCCCAAAGAAACAAAAGCATGGAGAAATTATCCTTCCCCTTTCCCTCCCATCCTCTTTGCTTTGGGATGGGAATGGGATTTTGACTTGAGGAATAATAAATCTAACAACGGGGAATGTGTGACTATTGATCTTCCACTTGTAGAAGAGGCAGGCTCAAGATACTCAGGAAGAGAGGACAAACCATCAGGAAAGTTCTCACGGATAGTTTTTTCCATCCATGGCTCCGTGTTTGACCCAAGTCCCTTGAGCAGACACAGCACTAGTCCCCAGCCCTAGCCCTGGAAGGAGCTGGGGCTCAGAAGGCACAGCCCTGGGCACTGGGTGGGAGCACGGTGGGGCTCACACACCTCTTACCAACACAGCCAGAAGCACTGGCCCCACACTGAGCTGGAGAGGAAGGACTCCCACAGTGAGTTTGAATGGCCCAGCTTTCACGAGCAGCCTTCCTTCGTCCCTGGCCATGGGCCCGCTCCCGGGCAGCGTCACCATGTGGCAGGAGTGACCACAGGCCTGGTAAAGAACTCCCAGCAAATAATTCACACCAACTTGTTTAAAGGAGCAAATGGGTTTAATTATTAGTTACAATCTTGTCAATAATTATCACCCCATCTGTGGGTAATAAATGGCAGCTTCTCACAGACTGCATCATTAGAGTTTAAGGACACCAATGGGGTGCATTAAAATGCTGAGGAAAGCATTGATCTGGTGTAAAAATGCTCCTTACAAATTACAGGCACGGGTCAAGCCCGCCAGTGAGTCCTCCCTCTTCCCATCTGATGCCAGCCTGCCCTCTCCTCTCACCATGCATCCTCCCAGTATCCCCAGCCCATGGCTGCCTGAAAGACAAAGACCCCAGTCTGTAGATTGCAGGGGATCTAGACCTTATGCAGGACTGGGCTTTATAGAGCAAAGGCTGTGTAGTAACGAAGGGGCTGGCATAAAGCACCACAGCTCTGTCCTGGTCAGCTCTGCTGCTTTATTCTCACAAAGGAGTTGGCCTGGGCATCTTCACAGCAGTTTTTATCCAATGGGCAAGACAAGCAGGAACATGGAAGCAATGTTTCCCAAAATGCAGCTACTTCTGCAGTGGAAAAGCATCAGTCATCACACAGCAGGACTTCTCAGAGGAGAAATGATAACTCCTTTTTTTTTTCTATTTGAACTGCAGGCTGGAATATAGGCCGGCAGAATGTAATTATCCAGGCTGGAATTTGGCCAAGATGCTGGGGCTAACAGCCCTACTGTTTCAAAATATGCCACAGTACCCTAAATGATCACATCTTGCAGGATTTGATTTTGCATTTCATCCAAAACAATGTTGGAAAGTCGATGAGTAGGATAAGCATAAACTACTCCCACTTATCCCCATACCTGCTGAAAGTTCAGCCCAGAACAGCTCCTGAAAATTGTTTTCATCTTCTGTGCAAAACATTGAAAGAAGTCAGTGGTTTTATTCCCTCTACAAATTCTCTGCAAGCAGTTTCCATTTTTTTCAGTGAAAAATACATCAACTTTCAGAAGTGGAAACTTGAGTAAAGCAAGATATTTCCATTTGAAAACAAAAAAGGGGGGAAGGACATTTCTTTCCTCTACAACAGTATTTTAGATGGACTTTTTTTTTTCCAGCCTGTTAGGACAGACAGAGGATTAAGATAGCTAATAGGCAGTCTATATTGGCAAACAAACCTAACACCTAAATGACTCTCTGCATGCACAAGTCGTGAACTCTCCATTAAAAAGAGAGCTACATTGACTGAGGCAGGCTGGACTACAACTGAGCCACAGTGTAAATAAACCTCTGCCAGGGCCCATACACAGCCCTGTCAAAGACCATGCCTCCCATGCTTGCAACCTATCCCCCATTATTAAATAGCTCCAAATGCTCCCTGTTGTTTTGAATGCTATGCAAATATTGGCAGAAGGATGTACACTCTGTTTTAAAGATATCTCAGATACAGCAACATCAACAAAACTTTTTGGAAAGCAGCATCAGGACTTGCAGTTTCTCTTTTTACTTCAGTGAATAAAGTTTATCTGCAGAATAAATTGTGCTTTTAGCTGACTCAGGCTGTTTGCTAGCTCTTGCTGAATTTGGCCAATCATCCCCCCCAAGGGAAAAAAAGAAAATGAAAAGGTAATTTTGAAAAGTCAAAATATTTCATTTTCTATTTTGGAAAAAGAATCATTACAATTGATTTTTCATGTTGAAATGACTTCCCGTTGTGAAACATAACTGCTTTTCTAAAAAGGACAGTGGCCATCTATAAACAACACATCTCATTCAGACTGGAAAAATTACAGTGGCTTTCTGTTTTACTGAAATATCTAGAAAAAATTCCACCTTAAGTTAACCAGGGAAAACCAAAGCTTTCTCTTAATTTTCAGTTGGACAAATGAAAGAAAATGAATGAAAGGGACATTCAGAAGCAATTTCAGATGCCATGGTTGCTGGTAGCCCAGGAGGAGAATGTGGAGCATCCGATCAGCTCTGCAGCATCACCAGTGCACACATCCTACAGCGGCCTCGGTGTTCCTGTTCTCTGCACATCATTTGTTGAAAATCTCAAACCATCGCTTACCTCACACACATGAACCACACTTAGATGAACTGCCCCAATGCTGCCATTGCCCAGCTCACATCTAGTTTCCATCACATCCCTCTCTGGTTCTGAGGGGAATGTAAAGAAGGAAAATAAACTGAAAGGCAGGAAACACCGCATTCAGTTCTTAATTTGTAGCCATTCGTACTCTCATCCTAAATATCACAGTAATTCCTTTGATTTCCTGAAAATGTAAGTGAATCCTAAAAAGCAGTGTGACTTTTAGAAAGAATGAGTTTCTGGCAGCCTGCACCAGAAACAAATTATTCCCATGTTGTAATGCATAACGCACAGTAAGGTCTGCATGAGAATTGGAGCTGGCCACTGCACAAACACAATTCCACAAGCGAAGCTTCCAGCCTCATTCATAGTACCTGTTCTTAATTTTGTTCCTGTTTAAAAAAAGGCCATGTCACTTAATTGACCGATTCCATGCCACAAGCGGTTTGCAAACACACTTGTTTCAAGAAGATACATCCTGGGTGATTTCGAAAATCCCTAAGAAATGCATTCAAACTAAATCAGAACTGATTCATGACCAGTTGAGTAAATAGAGGGAATGGAGGGCCTGGCACAGGTACACCAACACCAATGATAATTTGCTGAGTTCACTCCAGCTGATTTTGTACCTTCTTCTATTTCACTTTCTGCAAAATTCCCAGCAGATCACTTTACCGTGAGGGATGTGTTGCAAACCAGTGTGTAATGAATGGTCAGAGGAGAAAAATCACAAAAGCACATTTAAAAAATTCCCTGGGTAAATATTTGCATTGGAAACTGGACCTCAAGATTCACTGCATGCAGTCAGGGGTCAGAAACATTAAAGGTCCACTCAAAACAAAGGCAACTTGAAACTGGGAAGCAGGGTTGTGAGTGAACTGGTCAGAATCAGCGTAACCTCACCAGCGTCAGGGAACTGTGTCTTTTATTGCAGCTGAAGATCCTAACCATGCATTTGTGTGTGTACATGCATGTGTGTTCACATATTTAATGCAAACACACACAAGCATACTTGCACTCACACATTCTTAAAATGTATGTGCATATATTCCCATATTCACAATGAACTGTTTATGAGCAAGCTATCAAGAAAGAGTTTTCACTGAAATTATTCAGTGAATGACTTCAAACAATGAATACATTGCAGGAAATGGCGATTGGCTCCAGAGCAATCTGCAAGCAGAAAAGAAGGCAAAAGGAGTTGAATAAATGGGTGGCTATGAATTACTCATTTAGCTGCATTATCTTCTTGTGGTCCCAATTCAGCAAATGCCTAAACACCCACTTCCCATTAAGGGCATGAATAGTCCCATTGATTCAATAGGGTTATTTTCTCTGCCTTCCATGGGGCAACTCAAATACTTAAATTTAAGTGCTTTAAGTGCTTTGCTGAATCAGGAGGTATGTCCACACTGTATATACCTGTTATACAGAAGGTCAGATTAGCTGATCAAAGAGTCCTTTATGGTCTTAAGATCTATAAATCTATGAATAAAACCAGCCTTTGCTGGAATTGCTTCTCCATAACCTTCCTGAGCACTGAAATTCATCCACACCCCAAAAATATTAATAAAACACCCTGTACTCAACTCTTTTCATATTATACTAAGTATGCCACTAAATAAACCTCTTAATATTCCAGTATATTTTGCAATGAACATTTTCCCGGTACGCTAGAGCGATTCCTCCTTTTGTGCCATCCAGAACACAATCCCCATGAAATACTGCAGTAAACATTTCTCTGAGTACTACAGCAAACACTACCAGCATTAGCAGATTAACCATTCCACTGAGCGCCATATTAAGCACACGTTTAAATACTGAGAAAAGACATATAGCCTCCTCTTTCCACTGCGCCTCGTTACCCTGCCAAGATCCATATTTTTCTGCGTGGAGTCGACCAGCCCTGTGCATTCCTGCTCTGTTCCCTCCCCTCCTGACACCTCTCCCTCTCTTTTTCTCCTCGTTTTGTTCATCCAGGAGCTGTTCTTCTGCCTTGGAAAATTTGTCAGGGGGCAGGAAGGGGGGGATAAGAGGACGGCAGTGGATTTGGCACGTTGTTCAACCACAAAATCAACAACTAATCTATACTATATGCACATCTCTGCCTCTCTGTCTCTCTCAGCATTGCTGAAGTCTGTTGATGGAGAAACACAGGCTACCTGTGGGTCCCCCCTCCGTGGACCAAAAGAAATAAGTGGTGCTCTGAAGTAGCTGGTCTTGACTGGTGTAATTTGGAGTTATAAAGCATTGTTTGGATTTTACAGGTGTACTTTAATGTCAGTGAAATTACCGTGCTCAAAGCCTTCAATGGATTCATCTTTAGCAAGTGTTTAAGAGCCATTGACTCATCTCTTGTTGCTGACAAACCATCTAGATTCAACCCATGGTTCTGTTCAGCTTTTCTCCTTTCCCTCCTCTCTCTCTCTTTTTCTCTCTCTTTTTTCCTCTTTTTTTTTTACTAGCAATTTGATGTTTGATCATTTGAGGCAATGAGGCGGAGGGTAATTTACGTTATCAGGGAGGTATGAGGGGTGCTGGGAACCCAGACGCAAGGCCCATTCGCCTGCTAAAGCGCCATCGTAATGTAATGAGACTCCAGTCAAGTGCAGCTAGTAATGGAGAGGAACATTTCCCATTCATCTGCCTACCTGAGACTCCACCGAATACGACAATAACTTTTGCACGGGAGGAGCAGGGGGGGACATGGCAAAGGGGGGCCGGAGTCCCCATGGCACGACTCCTTCTGTCTCATGGAGAAGCACCACAGCCTCATCCTTTAGACCACTGAGGGCAGCAAATTAACACAACTCAGGAAGCCACAAAACAGTTTGTCAGAAGTGCTTAACACTTCCCAGGTCCTTTCCAGCAGGCACCTGGTCAGTACAGACTCCCAGCCTTCCCTGCCAGTCTGTGACTGGGTCTCCTCCGTGGTCCCTCAGCTGCTGCATCCCCCAGGGCAGAGCCAGACCCTCACACAGAGGGAGCTTGGAGAGGATGGCCACACCAGAGCAGGCCACCAGGAAGATGCCTGCACATCAACTAGCAGAAGTTAAAAAAAGGAGGAAAAAATTTCCCAGAAGTGCTCCAAGGCCATTTCCTTCCAAAGGGCTTTCTGAAAAGAGCCCTTTTCCCTGATTGCCCCTACCCAGCTCCATCACTTGCCCACAAGTGTGGCTTCCTATTACAAAACCAGAGTTGTGAGAAACCCCTTCCACTTGTTTTTAAGTGTGGCAAGCAGGACACTGGGATTGCAGCAACAATTTCTTTTAATACCATTTTCTAATGTCAGTCAAAAGACAAACAAAAACCCAATCCTGCCCCACACTTCTAGCACCCTGCTTGTCCACCCCCGGGGGGGTTCATTCCCCACAGCCACGTCAGAGCAGCCCCCTCCTGCCATACGCTCTGGAGAAGCAGACGCTAAATCCGCTCCACAGTGTCCCAGGGGTGGCTGTTCCCACGACAAGGATGAGCATATGTACACCACCCTGACAGGTGGCAAAACCGAGGTGCAGAACAGTGCCCCGTGCCATGCCGTGATGAATAAAATCCAAGGGCTCATTTCTTTTTTTCAGAGAATGAGTTCCCAAGGATGCTGGGAGTCATGTCTGTGTCCCATCCCGTGTCCCCGTCCCCCCCCCCGACTTCAAACTGTGCTCCTCAGCCTTGGCCCTTGCCTGTAAAACTCTCCCTGGCTGCAGATTCACTTTCCACTCTGTCTGTGTAGCGCTGCGACGGGGGCTCCCAGCAGCACAGTAATAACAACAGTAATACCCACCACCAGCAATAACAATGATGCACATATTCAAGTTCTCACAGGCGACCCTGCTACTCTGCACACTTTGTTTGCAAGCTGAGGGTAATTACAGCTCGAGGGAACCTCCTGGATGCAAACAGATCTCCCGGTACGAAGACCTCGATGTATGTCAAGGGATGTAGGTGGCAGGGCCGAGATACAGGGGCAGGAGAGATTAATTTCCTTCATCAGCCCATCCTAAGCTTGCTGTTTGTTCCCAGAACTCAGCCTGAGAAAGGGAGAGAAAGAGGAAAGGAGAAGGGGAGCGAGAGGGAGAGACCTCAGCTCCCCCTCCCAGCCCTCACCAAATTCCTGCCACATGGACCCTTCCAATTATATCCACGTTTGAAAGGCTGCTGTCAGGATGAAAGGCACAGAGCAGTAATGAACTGACGATTAATTTGCAGTTGGCTCGCCCAGTGCGTGAGCGTCTCTCAGGCTCGCTGCATGCGGGTGCTAAATATGACGATGTCAGCAATTGTCAGCCAGAGCCAGGGTTACCCTTAATAAGAGTCTCTCTCTCTGTCTCTCTGCTGCCTGACTGCCCGCTGCTGGCTTTCAGGGGCTCCAGCTTGGCTCCCCATCTTCCCAACGGTGAGGGGAGCCCTGGACCAGCCCGGCAGCTGCCAAAGTAGCAAGAGGAAGGGAAAAGAAATGACCCTCTCCCCTGGCAAAGTGGCAGGAGCGCTGCCAGTGCTAATTGTCTCTGCCCATGCCAACTTTGACCTGGGAGAGTTACGGCTTATGCTAGCACAAAAATACCTCAGGATGCGACTGCGTCCAGCCAGGCCTGGACTGGGATCCTTTGCACCTCCAAAACTAGTGGCAAATATCACAGATCCTTAATCCATGTTTAAAACAAACATTTCACTCTCCACATCCAAGTCAGCATCACCATGTTGGAGGGAGCATGATGGCCAGAGAGTGTGACTGACCCTGAGTTTCAAGCCAGAGCTGTTGCAGAGGAACACCCTTCCTGGTACCATGCAAAACCAGGTTGCCAGCAGCTGGTTTTCAGGTAACACATTAAGGGTCAAGCCTGATGGGCTCTGTGTGTATTTCCTCTCCTCCACAAATGCCCCTGCCAGCCCCGGCGGGGAGGCAAGAGGTGTGCACTTGGGAACAACTGTGTCGAGTGCTCTGCAAGAGCACACAGAGGGATCAGCCGTGCTCCGAAGAGTTTGCAGGCTAAACAGCCAAGATGCGCCAGGGTGTGGGAGGGACGCAGCAGACAGCACTGGATTGACAGGGCTGGGAATACAACCTGCGTTTTCTGCATTAAGGGACCTGTCATCAGGCCGCAGGGGAAAGCTGTTTTGCAGAGGAAAGCACAACACCTGCTCAAAAGACACAAATATTCAAAGTAAAGAGCAATCCCTTGGCATGGCACAAAGACACCTCCTGCGCGCTCCCAGGGAATCCAGGGTGTGCACAATGGACTTGCATATTCCATCCACCCTTCTGTGTCTGTCAGCCAAATCCAGACACTTCATCTTCTTTCCTCATTCTCACAACAGGAATGGGACCCAGGCCTGAGCCGTTAGCCACTACAAATGTGCTTAACCTCAGAAAGATATTTTCTTCAACTGTTTGAAGTTGGGCACCCCAAATTGCTGGGTACCTTTGAGAGTCTGGGTTCAGGAGGGTGGTAATAAGTTCTGCTGTGGAGCAAGCATCAAATGCCTGGGATGCAGCAAGGCAATGTTCTTTGATGGATGTGTGGCAATGTGTAGGGCATTAGAAGTATTCATACAGCAGCTTCCATTTAGAGTGCCCAAAGGCCTGTAAAATACATTTCACATCTCTCATTCACTAGATGATCATTTAGATTATTAGACCTGGCTTCATGTTATTATGTTGGGATCTGAAAGATGGGTGCACTGATTTCATCTTGGGCATGGACTTCTAGAGCTTCAGAGGGCTGATTAGCAGATATGAAAATCAGCTGCAAATGACTGAAAAGCCTCTACCTGGAATTATAAACCATTCACTGTACTCTTCCTGCTGCAAATATTGCCTATCATGAGTATATATCCCAGAATGTGCATAAAATCCCCAACACCTGCCATTGTAAGTGTGGGATTCCTGTGCAGCACATGTGCTCTAATATCTTGTCATTGTTACCCTTTTTACTGTATATAAACAACACTCCTCTATGGTTGGCAAAGCTCTAATACCAGCAGATTCAGTAGCTGCTGCAAAGCCTCTATCACTACTGTTAGCTTTATCATCACAGCTCCCCTTGCAGATTGCGAAGCCCATTGGTGTTACTGGGCCTGGGATCAGGCATTTTCCCCACCTGCTGCTAGTCTTCACCTCTTTCATGGAGACATGGACATCAGCTGAGACATATTTCTCCTTGGGACACTTTTTCATAGGAAACTTCACATCCGAGCTGGCTGGAGCATCCTGTGAATTCATGGCATTTACAGCAGCTGGTGTTGCTCAAAGTAAGAAAAAAAAAGCCCTAGGAAAAAATGTTCCAGAAAACTGGGTCCCTGTTCTTTTGAGACATTCTGAAAAACCCTTCTGATGGTTGGTTCAGAGTAACATTTAGTCCTAATTTTATTTGGATGCTATTAGACAATGTTTACAGAGCTCAGTCACCAAAAGAAGCATCCTTTTTCACCTTGAACAAGATATTTAATTTAATCAAAAGGGATATTGTGGGTTCCCCCCCCTCCCCAGCCTCCTGATTTGCAATAAAAGTTTCAGCAGAACCAAAACCAAATTATGGCCAGGTATGTGTGTCTTCTTTGAAACTGTCTGACATTAGAAAGTCTGCTATTCACTGAGTTCTGGTACACGTATAACTTCATTTTATTGCTACAGTCTTGGGTGCCTGCACAACTTACAAGTCAGTTTCCCTGCATGAAATCGCATTCCCTGTCTGGAGAAAAATACAGAATGAAGAGAGGCAAAAAGGTATTCTGGGATGGGATCTACTCACAAGGTGAGTGCTCAGGATGGTCTGAGGTCCTTCTTAGCAAAATGGACATATTATTCCTGTCACAACCCCCAGGGTACCCTGGCAGTGTTTGATCCCAGGTCCTGTAATACCAGGCTGAAGAAGGGGACAATGGTGATGGTCCTGCATCACTACTGGCTCTGTCTATACTTCACAAAGTCTTTCGTTTCTGGCTGCAGGTCTATATATACCTTATAGGTCTCGCCATAATTACAGATGTGTTTTTACCTTGTAACCCCTGCTATGAGAGCCTGGCGTTGCAGGCACTGCTCCTAGCATCCCTCTCACTCCCTCCCAGTGCTTCCCCAGAAGATGTACGGGGTGTCCTGCCAGTGGGCGACAGCCCAGGTCCAGCTCACACACCATTTTTAAAAGCTTGCCTCAATGAGAGCTTTCTACAAATATGCCTTCCAAGCTGCTTTTTCCGCCCACTGAGCGTGCTTGGGCCTGAGAGAGCAGCTTTTTGGCTTTCCCCACTCCTTCCACCCTGCCCAGCTCCCCTTGGGAGCTGGCTCGGAGGCCGTGTCGTACCTCGGCACGGAGCAGGAGATAGCAGAGTCATGGCACCAACGCCACTTGGCAGGAGCTCCTAATGACGTCGCATCCACATGAAAGACAAACATAGCCCTCGGAGAGCTGAGGGCTCCTCTGGAAAGGAGACCCGAGCCCTTTAAGGAAGAGAGAGGAGCAGAAATCAATTGTCTGCTCGCCTTCCTCCCCAGGCCCCCCTCTCCCCCTCCTCCACCACCACCACCACCACACACGCACCCTATTCACCCTGCTGGAAGGTGACATTTGCTATTAACCTTATATTGGGCCATTTTGTAAATCAATGTCACTTACATTTAATAACAAGTGTAATCAAAGGAATTATGCAAATTTAATTTGATGCTTCTTGAATTATGCAAATCTGCACCACATATAATGGCTTCTGACATGTGCCCAGTTGGAGAACGTTCCATTACCTCCTCTCTTATTACCCCTATTATTATTTTTATTTTTTTATCCTGGGGGGGGCGGGGGGGAGAAGGGAGGGAGCAGCGGTTAGGCTTGGAGGCAGGGGGGACAAGCGAGTGCAGGGGAAAGAGAAAGGAAAGAAGAGGGGTGGTGGATAAAAGCGCTCCTTTGCCTGCATTTTTAGTAGAAAAGCCTCCTGAAGGCATTTCTGTTATTGTTATTGCAGAGCAAGGAGAGTGGGATGGGGAGGGGGGGGAATGGGGATGGGGGGAATCATTTCCCATGAATGGCTTTGCAGGCAATAATACTATAAGCCTCTGATTCTAAATTACTGCCCTTCCAGTCCTATCTCCAGCATGATATTACTCTCCTTGGCCTCTTCTTCTTGAATTACTAGGCGAGCTGGGGGAGGGTGAGGGAAGAGGGGAGCAGGACCCACGGAGTGGAAAATGCAGAACAAATGGGTGAAAAGGGTTTCTGTTTTTTTGCTCCATGGCCACCCCACGTACCCCCACATCCTTATTCCTCCTGCCAGGGCCCCGGGAGAATAGCTGTTCTTTTTCCCTTGACTTTCCTACCACTTACTTGTTTCCTTGCACATGACCCCAAGATCAGGGAAAAACTGCCACAAGATGGATGTGCCACAATTTGCAATATCTTCTCAGAAACCTGGGGCATCTACAGCCAGTGACACCCCAAGTTCCTCCCTTTGCAAGGACTTCAGTGTCTGTGGCACCAGAAGTCAGTTTGGACCAGCCTCTTTCTCCATTGCCTTTGCTTGTCAGAGATGGCAAGAGGATTTGATGATCACAGCGTGGATCTGAAAGACAGTGAGGTGATGGTAGTAGAACATACGATGCTGGACCACATTTTCCTCTGCTGGACCACTCACAGCAACTGATGAGCAACTCCTGCCACGATAATTTATGCAGTGTGACCTTGGGCAAGACTGCTCCCACCTCTGCGTCTTGGTGTCCTCACACCTGTGCAAAGCCGATAAAGAAATCGATCTGTCTTTTGGAAGGAGGAAAAGAAAGAAAAGTCAAAATGCATTTTTTAAAGTCTGTATGCTCCTCTAATGTGAATTGATACACATTATGAGGGCACAGTACCAACATGGCTCCATCATTTCTATAAAGCAAAGAGTCACTAATATCAGAAGTCTCCCCGCTTTAGATTTGAGAAGTGAAAGGCAGAGGAGGATTTCTACACTTCCCAATTTACGCTTGCCATGTTTCCTTCCGAACACCTTCCAGAAACACTGATTTTTTTTTTCCTCTTTGCTCTAAATATTTCTGGTTTATTACATAGCCCTACAAGACTGCAGTTTTCTCCCTAATGGAAGATAATTTCCAGAAACATACTCTCCATTTAGATTTTAAACATAATAAACCAGAAAATATGTCCCGATTTATTTTTTCCTACCTGTCAATAGTTCAAATTCCTTTTAAAGCTAAAGAAAAGGGGTTTTTAAAATGGAAGGTTTTTCCATCTGTTATCAAAAATGTACTCTCATAGAAATTTTGGTGAGAGGAAGCTGTCCTTACTCTGCCCAAACTGAAAATCATTTGAAGTTCATTGTGAAAAATGCCATGTTTCAGCCAGTTCTTGATAATATGGCTTCTACCGATGATGGGGTGAAATGGATGTGCCTACCCCACTTCAGGGCTAACATCTGCCAGGCTTGGAAAAGAAACATGTAACTCACCCAGGGGATGCTGCTAATGTTAACCCTGATGGTATCTGGCAGCACAACCAGCAGATCTCCAATGCCATCAGCACTCTAGCACTGCCGACACTTCTCTGTAGAGGCTGTATGGAAAACAAGGGTGGATCTTCTTCTCAAGAGTTGCAGATAGAAATCCTGCTGGGAGGCCTCAGTCCAGCATCTTCTCTGGCCCTTGTCCAGCTAGCGCAGCCCCATGCCCTCCAGCCCCCAGGGCTGTGGTGCCTGGAGGGAGGGTGTCAGCAGGAACATCAGTAACGGTGTCTGGCACTTGCTCACCTCTGCCTGAGGTTGTTGATTTGCTGCCCAGAGACAGTGCCTGTCATTAGGAGGCTAAAGAAAAGAATGAAGCTCATTTCAGAGTCAGATACATCAATAACCTCTGAAGTCCTCCTCAGCCCAAGGTTTCTGGACTGCACAGAGGATAGAGAACTTGCCTTGCCTTGCCAGCAGACGACCCCCATGGTTCCCGTGGACATGGAGATGGTCAGGACCTGCTCCTGTCCCCTGATGCCAGGCGCTGCACAAGCAGATCAGCAGGAGGGTGCCCAGGGCAAAGTGTTGCGGCTGAAGTACCACTGCTGTTGGTGCCCACCTCACACAGCCCTCGGCCCCGAAGGTACTTCTGGGGAAGCAGGTTAAAGAGTGAATGGAGCTAAACTTGTCCCTGGTGTTAAGCCTGCCGAAGTCAATGGAAGTACCAAACAGCCCATAGGGTCCTATTCCTGAATTCAAGAGGTGTGTAGCAGATGGAAACACTTCTCCTGCAGAGAGAGCTCAACACACAACATGCTGTCTTATAGCTGGTGTTTCTGGGCTTACCTCTCCACAGAGCTTTTCAGGAGGATGTCTCTGAACAACTCCAAGTGTGGATGTTCCAGGATAAAAGGGTCTGTGTTGGAGTTTGTTGGGAATAGCTGTCAGGAATAGCCCTGTGGGGCTAGAAAATGTCCTGTGCACTACACTACAGCCAGCAGCACCAGGTGCAGAACTAAAGCACGGTACATCGGTGACTGTTGTAACATGGGCTCACTGCTGTCTGTGTGTTCCTCAACTCCAGCCCCACTTGGAGGACACCAGGTACAACAGAGCAGCCAGAGGAGCCTGAAAGTGAAAGCCCTTTCATTAGGCAACCTTTTTCCTGGAGCTTAGGTCTGATGCTGTAGGTTGATTCAGAAATGGTCAATGCAAAATTCCCAAGTCTAGGCTGAAAGACCTTTGTGCCATTGCTGGGGGAGGGAATTTGCTTGGCTTGAGCCCTGGAGGAGGCACGCTGGGCTTCCCCAGGGTAAACAAATAGAGTGGGGAAGTGCCTCTGAAAGCCATAATTGACACAAGGGCTCTAAAAGGAACTGCTCCCAGCGGGAGGCCACACTGCTTGAAGTTTCCTTGCTCTCCCCTTCCCTGGAAATCATAGGTCATTGCTTGCAGTCGCCTCTTCCCCACTAAAACTGTAACCAGTGAAGAGCCATAAAAAGGCCAAAGCACAGAAAGGCTGGGAATCTGTTCTGATGAGAAAGGACACACTGACAAAATGACCATGAAACATCCTGGGAAGCAGTTTGGAGGGAGCAGGCTGGGACAGTGTGAGAGAACAGCTGCCAGAGGAAGATGGTGAAGGCTTCAGAAACAGGGGTGAAGCAAGGCCCCTGAGACATCTAGCAGCCACGTGGAGAGGAGTTTTTCAGGAAGATTTTTGACACGTGCCAAGGCCTTGCCACCCCACTCTCAGAAGGAACTTAATCTCTAGTGACCTTGCTACTTTACACAATGCCCAGAGCAAACATTTATTCGCTGACCAGAGCAACTGGCATGGTCTTTTTCATGAAAATGAAATGAAATGAGAGCTGAAGAAGACAGGAAATTATGGACAGTCCTACTTCTGACCAGGGTCCCAGCTCTCCCACTGCTGCTTGTGCTTGGCCAGGGTATACGGGAACTAACAGGTGTCCTACCTGCTCTGTGCCCCAGTTTCCCCACCTGTAAGGAGGAGAAGACAGGACAGACACTCGCCCCACAGGGCTGGCACAGACCCCACCAGCAGTGACTCTTCTGCAGTGTCACTCCATTGGCATCAGTGGAGAAACATCTTAGCAAAGAAAAAAGGGGTGCTGAGGACGATGCCAGGAGGGAAGATGTTCCCATTTACCCTTGCCCTGGCAATGCCAGAGGACAAGGAGTTTCACTGGGAAGGCACCAAAGTTTCTCCTTCCTTTTAGGGCAGGTGAAAGGAGGAGAGCAGTCACATTTTATGTAGAGTGGGTTGTATGTAGGAATGAGACCTAAGAGCTAGACAAGAAACACAAGTAAATGTCACATAAGAAACTAAACAGGTAGATCAGTTGATCTTTTACAATGAGATAATTATATATGTGTTATTATGTTTTTAGAGGCTTTTAAGCTCTGTGTTACATAATTTAATTGCTGCAAAGAGGTCCAGGAGTTAAACATTCAGGAAAAACTATTTTGAGGATGGGTATTGTCTTCCTATAAGCATGACCGGGATTTGCATGGACAAAGTCTCCCAATGTCCATTTTAAGCTGGCAGACGTCTGATGAAATGCAAAAGCAGCAAAGTGGGGACCAGAGTGAGCCAGTCTCTTTTGGAGCTCCTTCCTCCCAGCACCCTGAAAGTTTTGGCAGATCCTGCTGGCATGAAACCCCACAGCCTGCTTCCAACATTGAGCTGGGAAAAGTCCTGACAAGTGTTAATGACAGCAAGAATGTCTAACATCTGTTAGATGGGGAAAAAACAGTGAGGCCCCAGGGAGAACTCTCCCTCTATCCACTTGCTGTAAGGTCTGCTTACCACAGGCCCCTGGCAAAAGTCAGCATCACCCTGCTCTGGCTCCCTCTTACATCCCAGCCCAGCCTCCCCTGGTTCAAGCGGTGGTCCCACATCTTTGCCGCCTGCATCCGGGCCCGGGGATGCTGAAGGGTTTCAGTGCATCACTTGGAGGGTCTATCCCCAGCAGCACCATGGGACTCACCCATCTGAGAGCTGCTTTTAGCCTGGCAGAGGAAACTCACACCAGTGTGATCCTGTCAGCATCAATGGAGCCTCACAGAGGGTGAATCCTGCTTGCTCAGCCTCTCTCCAGCACCTGATCCTGCATGCAGAGAGCATGGAGATCTTTTTTCTGTCTGTCCCCCTTTCACTCCTGCCCGTTTTTCATTCTTCCCGTTCCTTTTTCTGGAACACATGGGTGCAGGTCTGCTTGTAGAAATCCCATGGAGTTATTCCTGCTTCATCCCAGGGCAGTTCAGCAGAGATGGTGATCCTCTGATTTCTCCCCTTACACCCTTTCCAAGAAGCTAGCTCTTGGCACCACAGGGAGAGGCATTATTTAATCTTTATTAATTTATGGAAGGGAAGGAAAAGGGTGGAAATAGCAATGAAAGGGACAGCCAGCAAGAAGGCAAGGAAGAGAGGTTAAAAATGAAGTCATCATCTAATTGGCCCGCAGTGAATTATTCACATGTATAATCTTTTAAAAAAAAAAAAAATCGGCACAAGGCAATGCAAGTAAATGCTGTTCATGTTTAAAAGTCATTTCCATAAGTAAGTGCAATTTCTCTACTGTTTGCCCCTGTTTAATGAAGTGAAATCTTGTTTGCATTCCTCCCAATTTCCCAACGAAAGGCGCCCAAGCGTTTGCACCAAAATTACTCGGCCCAAATTAAAACCCTCCAACACTTAAAAAAAAAAGAGGAAAGGGGGAAAAAATCAGACTTATTTTTAAAATGCCTTAAGTGCATCCCAGCATCCTAATTTATTTTTAGACACTCGTTATTAAGAGTAGTAGTAAGTTTCCCCTTCTCTCTTGCTCTCTCTCTTATTTAAATGAACTTAATGGCAATACATGCAAATGTCTGGAAGAGGAAAATAGTTAACATTTATTTATTCTTACTGTTGTCTCTTCCCTGGCTGGTGTCATTAGAACAGTTCGTTGCATCCCATTCGCTCCCATTAGCTCTGCTATCAGAGCCACCCAGCACGACTCCAGCACGGCTCGAAGTGCTTTCTGCGGCCCACATAGGGACTACATCATCATCTCTGAGGCACTGGCTTAATGACAAGAAAAAAAATCGGAATATATTGCACAGTGATCTGGGGAAACAACAACAAAACCCGCCGCTGCCGTCGCTGCCACCCAATGCCGTCTCCCCTTGACCCGGAGCACGTGCCCCTGCTTCAGCTGGGCAGGTGGACAGACAGACAGACTGGCTGTGGCGCTGGGACAAACAAGGCTTCGCAATTCATTGATCTGGGCAATGTGCAGAGAAATACGCCAACGGGGACCTGGAGTGCTTGGAAACGCACTCGGAAGGACCCAGCGAGACTGGAAAGGGTTCAAACAGCTGCTCGGCGCCAGCAGAGCTATCTCCCCCCGATGCGGGGCTGCCAGCCGGCCTGCTCCTGGCTCTCCAGAGTGGGCAGAAGCTGCCAGCCAGGGCTGGTGGCAGGGTGGGGGGCTTGTACCCCCTCACTGGTTGAACCCCACTTTCCTCCAGTGTCCCCACTGCTCCCCAGTGGGAGCATTTCCTAAAGGGAACCAGACTAGCCACCATGTGTAAGCAACCATGTATCTCAGGGCTGCGTGGCCTGAGGTGCTGGCTCCAGTCGACAGCGCATGTCACCCTGCAGGGCATGTTGTCCCAGCCCACCGGCCACCGCTGCAGAGATAAGGGGCTTAGTCCTAATCCCCCCACCCCAGGGAGCAGTGGCTGAGGGCCAGCGCTGGCAGGCAGCAGCCTGGAGAGGCAAGTGCCCCAGTGCCTAGGAGAAGTGGCCAAAACCCACCATGCCCCCAAGCACTGGGGTCCTCTCCAACCCCCTTGGCATGGAGGTGGACCTGGCCCACACCAGAGGGGCAAAAATCCCTTTGCAAGCAGGAGGGACACAACGAATTTCTCACTCAGAGCGCCTGCAGGTTTTGGGGTCTTCTGAGCCCCTCACCCCCCGAGACGCACATGGGTGACGGTGGCAGCGAGTGCGGGAGAGGGAGACCAGGGCTTAGTGACAGCACTGGCTGACAAGGCAGCATTTGGGAGGGAAGACATCAGCTTGGGAGGGAGGACATCAACATCTGCAGCGCTGACACATAAAAGAGAGGTGGCAGCTATTGCAGGCGGGGATGGAGCTGTGCAAAGGGCCCTCCCCCCCTCCATAAAGTTGACATTGTCTCCCATGATAACTTTTCTGCTGAGGTAGGAGACACTTTACTGCAGAGTTGCACACAGCAAGTAGCTGCTCTCCCCCCCACCCCTTCCCATCGTCTCCCTCTCTCTCTCTCCAGCATCATTTACATCCTTAATTAGCTGTAATTCTGCAGTGCTCATTAGGGAAGGACTGGAAAATATCAAGGAGCCCACAAGCAGGGGGCTTCGGGGGAAAGGGAGGATAGGAGGGATGTGGGCGTCAGGCTGAGAGGGGATGCCCAAGGCTGGATTGTGGAGCCAGGAGACAGGAGCTACCTGCTTAATTCGGGCGGGATGTTTACATTAATTTGGGAGCACTGATCCAGTGATGGGGTTAAAGAGGCCACACTGTCCCACCTAGAAAGGCAGAAGGCTTGTCTGGAGAATAACAGCATCTCACTAAGAGGACTTGTTCTTACCGCCTTGCTCGCAGGCGATATCTCTCTGCTGGGTCATTCAGTGCCCCAAGCTCTTGAAGTCAATGGTCAGGCGCAGGAGGAGGGCGACCTTCCCCTCCAGTGCAGACAGCTACACAAACCTGTCCTCTCCTCCAGCAAAGAGGTTTCTCTGGAAAATTGCAGCTGACTGGGCTAAAGCACTTCTGCCAGGTGTGCCACTGTGCTGCAATCCTTTGGTTGGAGGAAGAAAGACCCAAAAGTGATCCAGAAGAAAATTTGAATTAGTAGTTAATTGTTTTTTAAAGCAGATGTTCTCTTGATTTAAAACAAGGTGTGGGGAGGGGGGGGGAGCATTTTGAATTTGACTTCAATGACATAAAATAACAAAAAAGCAATAAATTAGCACTTGAAACTATAGCCAAACTTTACAGTCCAGGTTATTGAATGAAATATATCCTTCAACCCCAAATGGGCAAACATTGTGAAGTTTTTTATATAGTTACTTTGGGGACCAGCAGCAGACCTGGGCAGTTTTAATCTGGACTCCCTTTTGCTCAGGAGTATACAAACACAGAAAGAGTCAAGCCCTCCCTCTTCACATTCTCAAGGTACAAGACCATTAAGGAGGTACTATTGCCTCCTTGCCTTAGCTGGAGAACAGGTAAATTAAGTGAGCAGGGCAAGGACATAAAGGAAATCTGTGGCAGAGCCAGGCGGTGACCCCAGATTTCCTACTGTCTCTCTTTGAACTGCTAGTTACAAGCCATTCTTCCTTATGCTGTAGCACATGGACCTTTGTATGCCCACTTGCAATTCTGGACACACACCCTGCTATTTTTTAATTTACTGCTTAGCTGTATCTTTGCTTAAGGTTAGATGTGCATGTAAAAGTCTATCTGTGAATTCAGTGAAGTTGATGAGGATGGTCTTTGCAAGTCCATCCTCCTACTTTTCACTTGCTGGCAATAACATGAGCTTACAGGTTAGGTTGTAATGGTGTGTCCCACCAAAGGCTCAAAACGACTACCAGTGCATGTGGGATTATTTACAAATATGTGGGCATGTGCACATCAATGTGCACTTCAAAGTATCTTCCTCTTTTATTTATATCTTCAAATTACTGTTAGCGTTTAGATGAAACTTGCCATAACAGAGAATCAGAATAAGCAAACATGCCAGAACAAGTCAAGACAAAAACCTGGTGAAGTACGACTTTACAGAAGTGCCTAGGACCTTTGCAAAAGAGCATTTCAGTGATTCTTGTCATTGGCTCTGAGGTTTAACACGGGATAACTCCCTTTGCACTTACCCAGGACAGCTTATTTACATCATTCAAGCAAAGAGAAATCTGGCCCACCTTTCTGTATTAACATCTGGCTTTTCCTGTACTGTTTGGTACATAGATTTCTAAGGTCTTCACAAAGGAGATAAAACTTTTGGCCCCACTCTACATGAAATGCACACTGCAAAGAAGTAGCAGTGGACCAGAGACTGCCTGGATCTCACTGCAGTGCTTTAAACAGCATCTTCTCTGCCCTTCCACGGGACCATTTAATCAAGGTTCTGAATGACAAATTGACAATGAAAAATCTTCAGGACAGATTTTGTCCGTTACCACTCTAATATTTGGGAAGGAAGAAGATCAGGAAAAAAAATGCTAGATCCACATGCCTATTAGGGATGTTCAGCTAGTACAAGGAAAGATGCCTCATCATTGACTGGCTGTAGAAGACACAGATGTCAGTTGGCTTAGACCTCTGTGCAGCCTTAGCTCTGCCCACATGATGTGGACGACTGGTAGGATTCTGCAGAGGGTAAATACCCGCTCCCAGACATCCACAGAGGAGGGTGTGGAAGCGGAAAAAGCTGCTTGTGGTTCTTGCATAGCTCACAACTGCGAAGGCCAGGCACAACTGCCTGGGCAACAGCTCATGCTTGCATGAAGCCGTCTGCACTCTCCAACTCACAGCAGTCAGTGATTTCCTTCAAAATGGCTCAAAAGCGTCTTTTGCAAATTGCTCGTTAGTGGGTTCTTTGATACCTAGAATACCAATAAATGACGTCATTCCCACAGCCCACTTGCCATCGTTACACTTTCCTCTTCTGTACTTCATCCTTCTGCTCGAAAGCCTAGAGGAACAGCAGGCACTTGCCTTTTGCCTCACAGCAAAAGCCAGAAGTCCCAAGCTCAGGCAAACTGAGTCTGGGATGAAGTGAGGTAAAGCAAATGTCTAGAAAAACAGGTAACGTATGAATCACAGATATTCAAATATGAGCCGCCTTTCCCATGGTTTGGTTTCAGGGCTGGCTGTACAGAGGATGAACCCAAGGCATAAAGTTGTGTTGTACACAAGTGTCAGAATCGGCAGCAAATCTGCACCAGGGATAGATGGCCCTCTATGACCAAATGGAGACTAGTAAGGAGGAACATACTGACATGTGCAGAAGCAAGCTCTTTTGTGTGTGTATGTGGATAGGCACATGGAAATTAAGTTATATATGTGTATGCACAATTGTATTTTCATGGGTGTGTTGGGGTGTGCCTGATACTGCACATCAATGTGTGCAGATGCCAGGAGAGGAAGGGGTACTCCCCAGGCTGTACACCAGTTCAAGTGTGGGTGAGAGTTTGTGGACTGCTACTGAATAGCTTGAGGCATCAGCTGTAAGGGCTTATTTCCAGTACAGAGCATTTTCCCCTGCTAATAGTCAATGAAACCATTTCTGCAAACCTCCCTCAGGTACCACACAGCAAGTGTAACACCAAGGAAACATCGAGGAAGATTTCTGGTGACTCAGAATGTGGTGACTTGGGCAGAAAGCCTAGCCTGTGAAAAGAGACTGCTCGTGTAATTCGCAGAGATATTTGGCTAACTGAATAGCTTTGCACTTTGCAAGTATTTTTTTGGTTTGCAGCAACATCTTTCTCCGTCTCCCTGATTCTTTCACAGGGGCTTGGAAGAGACACAGATTTGCTCTCTGCTTGCTTTCCTGGCATTATTGCCTGTGGTGACTCCTGCTGGGAGAAGCTGGGAGGAGAAGAGTTCTGAACTGGCCCACCCTGCATCCCCACACCACTTCACACTATGCTACTGCCTGTGGGGCTGTACCAGCTGAGATCCTTCCAGCATCCACCAGACCCGCTCTCCCCTCTGCACTCCTGCCCCAGCTCTGCAGCCAACTCAGAGCTTCACCTACCCTTCAGTCAGGCATGGCCTCCTGACGGAACTGTGCTTGCTCTCTGTGGCCCAGGTCCAGCCACAGTTTTAGACCATCTCCTCCAGAAACAGGCTCTCCCAGCAGTTAAAGCCAAGCCTAACAGTGCCTCCTGCTGAACCCACTGGCATGGCCGACACCTCGCTCCTTGGGCGTCCTGATCTTTCCCACAGGGACACGGGCAGTGAGAGGGAGGGAGATTGATAGCAAGGAAAGGCAGCAGATGAAAAGTAAACTCACACTACATAAATTCTTAAATGATTTTTATAACGACACAACATTGTAACAACTTGCCAAGAACAACACCAAAATTATTTCAAGGTTTCCCATTTGTTTGTAAAATGAATATTAAAAGTGCAGGCAGCAGTATCCTGGTGTTCCCCTGGGAACTGTTAGTGTCCGTAGTAACGAGGTCATTCTTTTTTTATTAGGAGAAGGGTTTCTGTAAAGTTAAATGTGCTGACAGCCTCTTGCCTTTGATGTTGGGTTTCACCTCAGTCCCTCCTGCAGATATTGCTGCTCCTCCCTCGCAAAGACACATCCCTGATAAACAATTTCCCCTCTGTCTTCCCTACTTGTTTGTTTAGATGCATGATAGGCAGCTCTGTTAAAGGGCAGCGCATGAAGGCGGGCTGGTGTTTCAGTGGATGGGAGAGATGTGAGAGATTTGGTTGCTGTAATTAAGTCAGTCTTCATTCTCCCAAACCGCCGGGACTCGGTACCCTTCATTTTATTGACCAGACAGATAACTACAGTGACAGCAGTCACAAACCCCCCAATTACAGTTGCACTAAAATTGCCACTGTGCCACATTCAGACAAACATGGGACCTGCAGAGCCCTTGCCCCAAAGCCCAGCCTGGAAGGGGAGGTGGGGAGGAGCACCCCAGCTCCATGCCTGCTCCCCTGGGGCTCTCCTTGCTCTGCAGCTACAGAGACAAGTCCTCCCTCCCCGGCAGAGTGGAAAAGCCCTTCCCCAGGAAGACACGTGGGAATCTCTGCTGCTGCCCTGTCTTAGTTATCACAGCTCCGGCTCAAGCACCTTCCCTGTCCGGTGACCTGGACATCCCTGCAGAGTGGCTGCCAAGCACCCGTGTACTGTACCTACCTGACCATGACCAGCAAGAACACTAAAATATAGATGGGCTGCAGTCGCTCCATGGCACACAGCAACCAGCTGACCTGTGTTAAAGAAAGGACATCTGGTGAGGTTGGCACTGAATTAGCACTTGGGAGACTCAGTTCTGGGCTCTACCAAAGAGTTCCCCAAAGGTCCTAGGCAAATTAACTAAACAGTCTCCACAGTAAAAGCACAGGGTAGCCTCAAGGGCCTCATTCAGCGGGTGCTCGGAGCCACGGCCACTGCGTGCCCTTTATGTGCATACACCACATCCAACACAAGGGAGCCTGAGTCCCGATGGGCGCCTCAGCACAGCACAGCAACACAAAGAAACTAACATTTTTTTTTTGTTTGTTTGAACATTAAACAGGCAACAATGCCCACAAAGTGTATTGTGTGTAGCCACTCCTTAGAGTAGCAAAAGATAAATAATACTTTCATGCTTCAAAGTGAAGTGCACATTGTGTGCACCCAAATAATAAGAAATAATGTGAGTATCCTTGTTCATCATGGACATAGTAGGAAGAAATCAACTTCTTCCCTGGGAACGGGTGCTTAGAAATGATTTATTCACTCTTGGGAAATGAATGCAAAAACCAAGGAGACACTGTTGTGCACTGAGGTGGACCAGAAATTTGTCTGCTCATATTTAACCACAGGATCAAGAATTGCAATCGGGTAGCTGGTGATGGCACCAAAAACATTTCAGCTCTGGGATCCACATTTAAAACCAACCATGAGTCAGTGATGAAGAAAGGCTATGACCCCAAGTCCTACTGCTGTTCAGCAGCTGACATCAAACAGGCTGCTACAATTCAGATTCACTTACAGATTACAAACACTTGTATCAGCAGACCACCAGAAGAGGACCTCCCTGCTGGAGTCATGGAGATCTACAGACTTCTAGAAAACACAACCTAGCAAGCCTGGGACTTATTTCTGGCTCAGCTGAGCCTTCTTGTTCCTCTGTTTGTGCTGAGCTCTTTGTGAAATAGGCAGCTTTCAGAGGGAGGTGGGTCAGTACGATCCTAAAAGCAAAGGCAAGACCAGGTGGTCTAGAGTAAGTGGTTCAAATTCTTGGTGCTGGAGGTCCCAGATCAACAACTTAGAAATATGAATAACCTTGGCCACAGCACTGTGCTTGAGACTTGTTCTTCCATGATGTCACCTTGCACCAGTGGTCTCTTGCTAGAC
>NW_010972665.1:232370-346484 GCF_000737465.1 Haliaeetus leucocephalus
AAGAGACTCTGTTGGAGGATTCTCTGCTCTCTATCCGACCTGGGCCCAGTCTTCCAGTGGTGTAAATCAGCAGATACCCATTGATTTATCCTGAGTACTTTAGTGCTCTAACGCCACACTGCAGCGTGGGCAAGATACCAGGCAGCAGAAACGAGCTGAGAGCAGAGACTCAGGTTCAAAGGAGTCTCAGGGTATGATGTGCCTGATTTCTCCAGACTTCCAAGGACAATATGGCATCTTTTTCAAGGGAGTAAGAAAGCCACTGGAAACTACTCCTTAGTCAGACAAGGTAGTACAAGGAAGGACAGACATTAGGAGCCACAAGCAAATGACTATAAATCTAGTGATGCTTCCCAAACTACTTCTTCATCCACACTGATGGGTGAGTAAGGAACAAATTCCAGCCACAGTAGATCATCTAGTAGGTGTATCACTCCCCTCATTCTCTAACACAACAGTTGTGGCCTCACAGAATTCCAGCCACAGTGAACGGACAGGCTGCTACAAGATGCAAAGTGAAGAACTTCTCTGGAAACACATAGAAAACCTCTGAAAACAGTTTGCTGAATCTAGCATCAAGTTTTTGGGATGGGATAGGAGACTTCAAAATACCATTGGAAATCTTTGCCAAAACACTGCTGTGGTATAAGGACAGCTCCTGAGACACCACAACAGAAACACAGGTCCAAAATCCCCTCTCATTGTAATAAAAATGGAGCCATTTCATCATGACTGATTTCTTTGTGTCATTATAAATGTATCCCATGTAAAGCGAGAGATGACCCTCAGGCCCCAGGGGATTTAGAAAATGCTACTTGAGTGCAAAGACCATATCGGGGGGCTCTGAAAATACCACTAGAAGCTGTCTGCAGAAATCCCACGACAATCTCATAGACCATCCTCACAGTGAGACACAATAGCAGGACAAAACCAGGCGGCAAGGCTGTTAGAGGATCCGTGGAAGTAAGAATGCAGGAAATACCAGGCTGTCCAGCCAGTGGTCTGTCTAAGCCCATAACCTGTCTCCAACAGTGACTAATTCAGAAAAAAACCCCAAAACTCTGCAAGAGGTAATTATATAACAAGGTACAAGTAACAAGATTTTCATGGAACTTCCTCCCAATCACTGGCAGTTTCCAGCTGGCTCCTCTGCAGAATGAATCCCATTCCAGACTTGCCTATACCTTTATAATTCAGGATTTCCTCGTGATCTGCCTGAAACAGCCCATGTCTTTTTGCATCTTTCCAAGATCACGGCCTCATCAAAACATTGTGCTGCGGAGTTTCATCACTAACAGTGCACTGGGCTGAAATAAAAAACAAAAAAGTATTTTTTCTACTACAACTACCACTACAATGGTGAGTTACTGCTAATTCAATTTCAGTGGCTGCCAATCACTGATTTCTAGAGAGGCCCATGAAAGGCTACTTGTTTTGTTACCAATCAGACAGAAGGCATTCTGGTAGTTGTTAAAGAGTTTCTAGGAAATGGCAGGAGAATTAGAAAACCCTATAGCAATAGCAGGACGACTTCCATTTGTGTGTGCCTGTGGAGGGACAGCCTGGTGACTCTGGCTGACAGTATGACCCACTGGCATGCAGGAAAGGCCTGTTTGCTTCTTAGCTGCAAACACAAGTAACTGATGGAATCTGATCTCACTTGTAAACCTAGTGAGCTGGGCTGATACAGGGATACTGGTAAATCCCATCAACTTCTCTGATAGTTACAAAAGAGCCACTTCTTCACCTGAATCAGAGCAGGTTACAAAAGTGCTGTTTGCATCAGCTTCTGAACACCCTGCCCACCGCAGCTCACACTGTTTCATCTTGGGACATTATGGAAATGCCCAATGGAAATACCCATGATTATGTTGTAGGGGGCAGCTGAGATTCCTGGGAGACAGAAAATAGACCCTCCATTAGGAATGAGAATTTTCATCTTTGTGGGCAACTTTCTTAAGATGCATTGCGATGGAAGAAGACATTACAGGACCATTCATAAAAATTGTAATGTGATGTCCCCTTTCTAAAGGTCATTGGTGGCAAAGCCCACCATGAAGCCAATGAAATTTTAAAGTTTATGGCATTTACTTGTCACTGTTGGCCAGCAAATTCCAAAGATAAAACATACCAAGACTCTCGCTTGATGGCAAAAAAACCCCCCACCAGCACTAGCTTGTGACATGCTACAAAATGGCGAAGGGATCAGACCTGGTTTAGAGACTATGAAGTGGTAAGAGAATGAGAAAAGCCCATGGAAATACCAAGACTCTAACATTTTTTTGCATCTGTGGATAACAGCTTGGTGGCTCCGGCTCCAGCAGGTTGTGGGACCTACAGCACACATAGAGAAGGACTTGCAGAACTCTTGGAAGATACCATTTATTATTCAGCTGGAAACACAGTTAACGCCAGTGGGATTTGATCTCCCTCATAAATGTGAACAATTTTTACTTAGAGCAGTCAAGTGACCACTAGGGCTCCTTCAGCCTGTGGGACTACAGAGTACAGTTTTAAGCAGTTTTATTAACTTTAGTTTAAATCACTTCCAGTACTGATCCCCCTAAAGATCAAAGCTGTTCCATCATTTATACCTGGCAGGCAGTAAAATCCTTACGTAAATCTGTAAGTCCCCTTGTTAGGTTTAACATTCATCACTTAACACCACTTAGCAGCCAACCAGGGAAGAGTGTGCCTGCCAGGCCCAGCCAGTCCCATCTGCATCTTTGTAGCAAGGATCCAAGGCTATGTAAAAGCAGTCAAAGGCTTCATCCGATATCTGCTCCTCCAAAAGACACAGATGGGAGATGGCCCTTGGAGAATGCATCTCTGCTCCCCATTTCATCTGTGCCCCCATGGTAGCTATGTCTGAATTCCTTAAGTTACTAGGAAATCTCAGAGAGCCACAGAAAACATTTTGTGCCTAATGAGGCCTTCTTGGACCACAGTGTCATCAGACACTACCATGTCCTGCTAATGAGCTTCTCTCTGTGCAGTGTGTAGCTGCACTGAACTGAACTCTCCCCATAGGACGACACGCCGTGAACTGGCAGATTAAACTTTCCACTGGACCAGGGACAGTTGCAAGCCACTGGGATGGCATCCAACTTCAGCTAAGTGGAGTAGGGATTGAGAACATGAATTTATAACCAGCAACCACCAATGAGGCGTAGGGAGCCATGTGTACAGCATACACTTGGGGAAGAAGACTGGGGACTAGAGAAGAGTTGATTCCACCTAATGTAGGGCAGGCAGGACATGAAAGGACCATATCCATTCACTAGAAAACAATATAGGAAAACACAGAGGCAGGACCATCATGCCTTTAAAACAAAAAAAAAAGAAAAAAAGAACAAAAAAGGCAGAAAATATGTACGTCCAACTAATATTTGAAAGCAACGATTCCCCTCATTGGGTTTAGAAAATACATCCTATACAGCCAAGGATGCTTGGAAGGAGATCCAGATCCAGCAGCCCTAGGCGGGGGCCATAGTAGTAAAAGGGCAAATGGCCCATCCCTAAGAGATGACAAGTCTGGAATGAAAACCATGACAGAGGGAGCAATGAAAGACAAGGACGTTTAGACAGTGTAGTAGCAGGAACTATGCAAGATAACAGGAGGAAAACTAGAAGATGGAGAGGTGGATACCATCCAGAAGAAAACTGCAGCTACCCACCACGACAGTTTCCATTCCCCTTTGACTGGTACAAGTGCAGAGTCTCTGCTATGCGATGTGGCAAACCATTTCTTTTGGAAACACTTTTTTCTGAAGTTTGCTCGTCTTTTTATTTCTCCCTTTCCCCCTGCTTCCTCTCTCCTACTCCCCCCCTCCCTCTAGGCAGAGATATGTTTCTCTCAGCTGCTTCTGTGCCTGTGACTTTACTGCATGGGGGAAGTCAGTCCGGAAGGTCACCTCTTTCATCAAGTATTCTATTTGCATCCAAAATTGTATGTACATGAAAAATGTGGTCGTGTGTTGCACCTAGCTGCAGACGCAGATGAAATTCTGTGGAAAGCCTGATGCACACTAACCTTTGCAGATGGTGCAGCTATTGCTGAAAAATGGATTGCTTAATAAAGCATATCATCCGACATATTTGCTGCTTGGCTAGCCAAATAGAAGTTGTTTTTTGCACAAATTTCCTTGTCAAATTTGTCAATGTTCATGTCATTTTTGCTTTAGGTCACAGAGCAAGGTGCAAATTCTTGGCATCTTTACTAGTTGCAAGCCAATTTCGGCTATTTCTAACAATGAAGTGAATTTCTCTGAGGATAAGACACTCACTTTATGGGGAGGAAAGGAAAACAGCAGGAAGTGGATAATTTTTTTTCTAGGATTTTTTTGTTGTTGCTTTCTCTCTTTTCTTTTTTTCTCTTCCTTTCTGAGGGATAACATTTGCATTCATTTACAGTCCTTGTTAATTCATAGCAGAGAGAAAGAGGCCTTTTAGCCTGTTAAATCATTTATTTTGTTTGACTATTTGGTGCAAGATGCACACAGATTTTTTGCACTGGTGCACAGAAAACGTATCCCTTTGTGCAGGAAAACTTGCAAGAGAAGAACAGATCCAGTCCTTTGGCATTCTCAGATTTGAAAGGCAGAGGATTCTCCCCTTCCAACTGTCTTCTAAAAGAGTCGTTTTTTTTTAAGCCTCACAACCTCTTACACTAAAAGCCACATAATGTACCTGTTTTGTTTGTTTTCTACCTGCTCTATATTCTTTGGCTCTGCCTACAGACACATTGTGTTCCCTGCTCAGAAGCACTGTTTTCAAGCCTAGTCCCTTCCTCCTGCGTTTTAGACCTTTTTGCTACATGGTCCCTTCCCAGACATAGTCATGGCAAGCAGCTCTACTCAGAAACAAAAGTGAAGACTGCCATTACCGCGTTTCCTACAATAACAACCTCAGCTGGGGGGGCTTTTAAAAATGCAGCATGCTCTTACTGCCATGAGGAAACAGTACCAATCCCAGGCACAAGGATACGGTCCATCAAGAGGGCCACAGGGAACATGAGCAGCTCATGTAAGCAAATATGGTGCATGTGTGAAAGGGCTGGAGCCCCATTCAAGCTCTTCCTCCACCTCATGGCATGGCTAAGTCAGGTCATAAGAAAGAGGGCACTTCTGGGCTGTGGTGGCCCCTCAGGAGACCAGACCCTACTCGTTCAGTGGTGCTGTGTGCAGTGCTGGCAGCACGCACTTTGGGGTACAGAGCTCCACATCCACTCATCCACCCCAATATACCACAGTTTATCCAGCCCTCTACAAGGAGGGCTGCAATTTAGGTGTCAGGCATGGTATTTATTTTGTATTTCCCTTTTTTTTCCAGTACCTCAGCAGATACAGTGTTTCCATTTACTAGAAACATGCATTCCTCTCTGGGCTGCGCCATATTCCTGCAGCAATTATGTTTCTCTTTGGAGGATTAATTTCTCCCTGAATTCCCACCCCATACAAAGTCCTTTAGCAAGCATAACCTTTTCCAAAGATGCACCATTTGCCAAGTGCATCCGCCAGTGATCTATTCCTATAAAAGGAGGACTTTGCTGCAGGACACAGGCATTTGACATAATTCCATTTGCCTCCCAAATAGGCTGCCCCTTCAGAAAGTACATTCTTCTACAAGGAACATTTTGTTTACAAGGTTTATTTTGTTAGCAGGTGTATTCCCACTAGTAAGTTTTCCACTGCACCATTTTTTTTTAAAGGTCTTGTTTGGTAGCCAGATAGCCGAGACTGCCTGTGATAAAGCCAGCACAAGTGATTAATAGCAAAGTCTCTGCCATTTTATTATTAATAGCAGTGTGTTGACTCAATTAAATCCAGCCTGCTTTTTTTGGCAGGCCTTCGCAATTATACATATCATTATGGGCTGCAGCCCAAATGCATCCTGGGAGTAGACCAGAACTCCACATTAACTTTTTTTGGCTCTCTCTTTGCAGGTTGGCCACTGTTAACATGTGGGCTATAACCAATCCGGGCTGCTCCAAGGATGGTAGAACAGAGAAAGGACAAATGGCAGAGGTGAGGATCACACCTAGAAAGGGCATGCCCCCCCCCCAGCCATAAACAGCCTGGCAAGCACAGCCTGAATCCACCCCTCCACACTGAACCCCATAAACACAATGTAATGTGTCTGGACAGTACCTGTTACCAGCAGGGGTGATTTTCCAGCACACTGAGGGGAGTGTTCAGTAATCCCTTCCAAAACAGACTTGCAAGCAGCTTGGCCTGGCTTGAAAAGGCACTGAACTGAGGTTCAAGCCTTTATTTTGAGGCCAGGCTCCAGCAACTTGTGTTTCATGGTGGTGAGAGACTCATCTCCTAGTAAAGCTGGAATACCCCAACTCAAAGTACCCCGAAGCATGCTGCAGGCATACTCTAGTGCTGGACACACTGCCCTACCTTTTGAAACATCCCAACTAGTCTGTTGGGAGGAAAGCCAGTCATGGGGCTAAGGCATAAGACAGGACAGGACTTAAGTAGGACAGAGCTAAGTTAAGTTCTCAGCACTGATATGGACTCCATGTGTCATTGCAGGTGAGTCTCCTATTCACACAAAGTCCTGGGGCATTTTCTGTAGCTCCAAACTCAAGAGATCCATGAGTCATTTAGATCACTTGTTATTTAGGAGAACCGAGCTTGGGTGTCTAAATGGTCAATGGGGAAATACAGAGAAAAGGGTAGGTTGCTTACCTCGGATTTCAAAGGAAGCCAGATTCTGGGGACCCTGGACAGCTGTGGTTTTCTCACAGCCTCTTGTGACAGCCCATCCATAAATTGATGTGCTGTTAATCATGGGAGAAAGCTCTTTTGGGATGTGAATCTCGTTAGACTTCTGTATACAGCACCCAGCACAGTGAGAGTCTGATCTGAGTTTTAGGCCTTGCCATCACCCAGGTAACAAATCATAGTCATGAAGTGCTGGAGGAACAACCAGATCTGGCCCCTTGCAAAAGCAGCATATGTTGCCCAGCAGCACTGACCCATCACTGTCCTTTGCAGACTGGGTGGGCTTCATCTTCCTGCAACCTGCTAACCAGAACTGGCAACTGCAGTTATATCCTCTAGCATCCATACAATCCATGATACCTCTCACTATGCCTGCTGGATTTTTCTTCCCAAACCCCCTGCTCCCTACAGCTGCAGATCTGGATTCTTCTCTCCGGTAGACCCTGGAAATGTCCCACCTTCCTGTAGGCACCCAGGGCACCACCCTTATTCCTGCAGCATTAGAGAAGATCCCACCAGCCACAGCTGAAGCCCCACAAGAAACAGTAGATCCCATTTCCCGTTACCTCAACACAGGGAGCTTTGCAGCTGAAGGCTCTTTCCAGCTTGTGTTACTTCATCTTCCAGAATCCCATTAAGACAGGAGGGTACACTGTGCTTTCCATCCCAGCTTGGCCTGTCTCCATCCATGTCGTCCATCTGGTTTATTTGCTGGCATCAGACAATCCACAGCTGTGGGGCTCTTGCTAAACCAGGGTGGAAAAGTTTAAGCGCTTGTCCTATAATCTCCTCCCAGTGCCTGCAATGCCTTTGTGGAAATAATTCTGCTGGTGGACAATGGATTGCAGAGGAGCTCTGCTGTCTATATTCCCCTGTACATCTCTCAGCAGTTGCAGAGAGGACTTCATTTGTACCCAGCTCCAGCCATTGATGAAGCTGATAGCTGCAGAGTGGGACTGCAGCATTGAATATGGGTGACAGAGCACATGTGTCCCACAGATCTATAGATCTACCAGATCTGTGGAGGTCCTCAAGGAAAGTTCCCATCAGTCTGTGCAGATGCTTAGCTCCATAAGCCCCTCTTGGCTGTCCCAGACAAGGAACAGCCTAGGTGGCACCCACAACTGAGCTTTCCCTTGTCAAGTGGGGGGATGCTATTTCTCCAGACCCAGATGGCTTCCCACCATCACCCTTGCATCTTCTATCCCAGAGGGTGGGAATCCCAGCCCAAGGCCAAGCTTTGGCAGGAAAAGTCTCCAGACTCTTGCCTCCCTTTCTGAGGGCCAAAGCAGAGTTTGTGAAGAGTGAGTGCCTCCCTGAGGTACCTCAGCAACATGAGCAAACGTCACCTCTGACAACGCTGAGTTCAAGTACCGTGTCTGGGAAAGACCCAGGGAGTTCTGGCAGACAGGATGGGATGCACACATAGCAGTGGGGAAGAGGGTACTAGGAGGATTGATGGAGGTATTTGGGGGTTTTGTACAACCTGTGTTTCTTCCCAGACAAAAGAGGCTGCAGATCCATGGCCGTGGCTTACAGAACTGCTTCTCCTAGCAGTACACCTGTTTTGCCCATGCCTATAGCCATAAAAAAGACAAACACAACTCTGGTTGATGGTCTTCAGAAATCTGCTTAAAGAAGATGTACCTACCCTTCATGGATTTGGTGGACACAGCAGCCACGTCCACACAATGACGGGACAATGCCACTTTGTTTAAGAATCTAAACATGTTAGATTCTTAACATATATATATATGACATTTGTTCTGTTCTTGGTTCAACAGGAATCTCATTTTGATTTTTAGATGTATGGCACTGACCATTTATGAAGCTGGGCAGAGGAAAAGGACTTTTTTTGCAGGATATTAGAAGCAATAGTCAATTCTCTTCCAAAGACATTTGCTTTCCCCACTATGACATAAACCAGACCCAGACTTGACCCACATCTCAAACATGGGAGAATGGGACTCAAGCATTTTTCTAGAAAACCCAGCCACAGTCCAGCACCCAGTTTCATTATCTAGAGCGACATCATGTCTCCTGCTCTAGACATGGGGCTACTAACTTCCAGTGTGATGTCAGCAGTTCCCTCACTTTAAGGCCTTTTTATTTTTAAGGGCAATGCCAAACATTCAGAGAAGCCAAAGTTCTTGAGCCCACTGGTAATAAACCAGAATGCTTATTACCTCAGTGAGTAAGTCTGCCTTCTTCTGAGACTTCCTTAAGCCTAGGATGAGCGACCACCAGAGAGGAGATGATCAGATATTTTCGAGGGCTGTCCCTGTCGCCCCAGGACCAGTTAGTGGGAACTGAGCTGTTATTGCTTCTCTGTTATCAGTTACGGCAGCAGCTTCCTTGCCTTGTGGCTGAGGCTGCGTTGTACCAATGACTCACAGAACATAACTAAACCATGTAAAATGTCATCCTGTGTTTGCCATTAATAAGCTTTCAATTAATAATACAAATTTCCAAGAATACCCCGAGCCTGAAACTCAGCGCTGTGCTGTCTAGCAGAGCCAATCAGGGCACTCTCAGAGTCAAGCCACTATTAGGTAGTTTTGCTTTCCAGGAAAGATCACTCCTTGCTGCTGCAGTTGGAAAAGCCCAACTCCAACACATACACAGACCATACTGCCCCATACGGGATAAGACCTCCTGTGATCTTAGGGTCTGGGACTGAGGATCGCAGGAAAGCTTTCAGGCTGGGGTGCAAAGGTTTTATTTTTAAATATCACAAGACCTGATTCTGCTTACTTGCTGGTGTAAGTTACCCACTGACATACATGAGGTTGATCAGCTGTAAAAGCAGGAAGACAAGAACTGGAGCTGTGTTTAGGAGGGCCATAGTCAAAATCAAATGCATCCAAAAGCACAGGTACTATTGCGATGCCAGCTGACACAAGATCTTCCACCACATAGGCAGGTTTTCGATACTCAGTGTATACACGTGAACTTTTTCCCTGTTCTCAGCACAAGTACACAGGAAGCCACAGGCAGATTAGGCTTGCATCAAACATGCATCAACCTTTCTGAAGGCAGATCTAAAAAGCATGGGGACGTGGCCTTGGCCATGTGTATGCCCCTCACACACATAAAGGCAAAGACAAGGAGCACATTGCCACCTACCCAGGTGCTGCACCCTCTGCTCCCTGCACACAGCTCACCTTACCTGGAGGAAAATATTCCTCTCTCTGGTATGCAGACAAAGCCACTCAGTATCCCCAAGGGCACCCTCTCACAGACACACAGAGCAAGGCATCTTCCTTATTTCTGTATCACTTGTGCAACTCCTTCTCTGTGCCTACAGTCATATACAATCTCTTGCTGTCTGTACACATATATGTCCACAACATACACACCCTTTCAATAAGCAGGCATGCAGACAGATGTGCTCATACACACACACACCACCCCCAGGAGGGGATCCAGGTATTGAGAGGTAATCCTACCGGCTCAGAGAGCCTGGTGAATGGAATAATTAATTTTCTGACGAGCATGAATATCACGCAAAGGCAGCCACCCGGATATGGTGGAACATTTCCAGCCAATATCCATGCTATCCAGATACTTGGATTCACCCATCCCCAGCTTCTGCTCTCAGCAGTGCTGATGGCAGCAAAGCTGAGCTTGCTGCGCTGATTGGGAAGGCCTCACAGATCTGGCTGGCTGGCCTGGATGGTAGAAAACAGTTGAACTGCTGTGCATAGCCCTCTCTTCCTCCTTACCACCATAGACAGAGACCTTGCCAGCTCCCATCCCTCAACCTACTGCTCCCACATGAAATTAATTGCCCCCCAACACCCACCCCTCACTCCGGTCTCTGGGGCAGGGGAGAGAATTGCACAAGCAGCATCAGTCTGCTCAAACCTGACAGTCCTCCCTGGTGGAGAATTAAGGACAAATCCCTGATTCAAGGACGTGAATTCTCCAGGCTACATATCAAACTTCTATCACCCCTAATCTCCTCCCATCCTGGCTGAAGTCAGCTTGCTCTCCTCCATCTTACAGAGGAGGGTTAAAATGCTTGTGGAGAGTAACTACAGACCCTAATCCTACAGGACAGAGGAAGAGGGAGCTTAGAGAAGGACAGGGGATGCTAGGCAGAACAGTATTCTTAGACAGTGGTTCGAATTGCACCCAAACCCAGAGTATTCCCAGTAACAGAGCTATGACGCCCCTAAAGACTAAGATATACAGCTATTTGCTTCTGTGCAAATGTTCAGTCGGTGCTGCTTTAGCGTAGTTGACCGGTCTAGACAGAAACAGAAAGAACGAGCTTACCGTGCTGGACATCTGAGTCCCATTCCCAGCTCTATCTTCAGCTTTGCATGTGATCAGAGACAAGTCACCTCTGTTCTACAGCTGTAAGATTAACACAGAAATACTTGGCTTGACTAATTTGCCTGTAAGCTCCTCAGATCACAAGCTCATCAAGAACTCTGATCAAGAGCTAGACCAGGACAGTGCTAGTTGCCTTATAACAAAAGGATCCCTTGCTGCTGTAGCAAAAGCACAAACACATGTGGCTAGAAAGTTGCAGGTACGGTCATTTGCACATTGTCCAAGATACACATGTGTATCTATGCTCTTTGCATGGTGCCACATGCTACATCAGCAGTCTCTGCACACATTCCACCTCTTAAGTGCTTTTATCTTGGAATTCACATCAGGGAAGAAAATATCTGGCACAACTCTTTCCAGAAGACCTGAGGCCAGGAACTTAACTATATATTCTTGGAAGGGAATTTGCTGGGGATTTTTGCATGAGTTCAAGTCTGAATCAAACTTCAATGTGATAAAGTCAACTTTCTGTTGTGTAGGTTGGGTTCTATGAACCTTCTGGTTCTGATCCTTTCCAGTACACTTGGACCTTTGAATTTTTTCATCCACAGTCATGATGCTTGGAAATACCGTTTGGCTTTTACTGGGAACTGGCAATTTTAACACTCCTTTGTGCATATGAGAAATCTCTTAATCTTCTTTTTTTTCCTCTAAGATAAGGTAGGAAAAGAACTCAAGGGAATTATCTTACTGTAAAATTGAGGCTTACAAGTAAAAGCAGAGTCATGAAATGAAAAGCTAAAGGTCCTTAGTCATGCTGAACTTGCTTTTTCAGCTCCTGGGGTTGTTGACCATCCACAAGAGCTCAGTATGTTGCTATCTGTATTTGCTAATAGGTCCCACAAAAGAGAGAAAGGATTGTTGTGTAAGTCATTGCCCCAGTCCAGAGTACATCAGGAAATTCCCACGGATATATACAATACAGAAGCAAACAAAGACATCCAAATATCTGCTTAGTAAATAATACATCTAGCTTTTCAAAGAGTGACATACCAATGTGATGAGGAATTAGTCAAAATCCTGGATTAGATATGGGTTCAAACTCCACTGTCCTCACGCTAATGTGACTTCCCAGCCTTGCGTGGATGGGCTGAGGCTGCTCTGCCCAAGACCCTGGGATTAAAAAAACAAAAACAAAAACAAAAAACACAGGTGGAGTTTTCAAGAGTACCAAGAGGGCTTAGGAGCGCACATCAGTGAGATGTGTGCTCCTAAGTCCCTCCACTGCTTTGGAAGTCTTCCAGGCTTAGGTGTAAAATAAAAGGCAGGGAATATATATGGCTGCTAGGCTAATGAAGCTTAATTTTTTCCAGCTCCCGTTTATTCTTTGGTTTCACTGCAGAGCATTGATTTCGCATTCCTGCACCTTTTAGATATGCATATACACAGGCACATACATTTCATATATAGGCAAATATACACAGACCTAGTCATGGGAGTATGTTTATACATGTAAAGCAACTGGGTATTTACAAGCTGTTTCTAAGGTTATAATATACGTTGCTACTATGAACTGCTTCATTAATCTGTCAAACAGATTGTTTTCTCTCTTTCACCCCTCTTCCATGTTACTCTGTGTGTTGGAAGTGAAGCATGTGTGTTTGTGTGAAGTGTATTATTTCAGACAGTACAGACACACAGACACACATGGACGCACGCCCAGAAATTAATACGGTTTCATTGCTGCCTCCCCAGCAGCTTGGCTCTGGCCTACCCTCTGGACTTTGCTAGCCATGGAGATGCCTCACACAGTCATTTATCACCCAGCTCCTGGCCAGTGGCACTGGGGTCCCGGCGTTGCTTCCCCAGACAGCCTGGCTGCTGCGCAGGAGGAGGGGCTTGTCTACAGTGTGTTTGCAGTTTGGAAGCACTGCTGATGGGCTAGTCCCCAATAAACCCCCCAAAAGTGCTGATGTGCTGAAAGCAGCTGACACTGATGGATCTGCTCTCATCTTGCCTTTCAGTCCTGCTGCAAGAGAAGAGAGAGAGGAGGAGAAACAAAGGCAGAGATTAACTCTTTTGTCACAGAGCTCTGCAGTTTTACAAGGCAAGATAAAGCTGCTGTCCAGGTTGGGTGCAGATGGGACCAGCTCAGCACAGTCTGTCTGATCTCTATGGAGTCCAATCCAAGGGAAAAAAAAAAAGCCTGAACTGCACAATGATTTACTGACAGGGCCAGTGCTGCCTAACTAAGCCTTACAACTTTCCTTGTGGTTGTGCCCACAGCCAGGGAGACTAGCAGGGACACCTGGCCATGGTTCTAGGCAACTGGCTCTGGGTGGCCCTGCTTGAGCAGGGGGGGCAGACAAGATGACTTCCAGAGGTCCCTTTCCACCTCAACCATTCTGTGATTCTATGATTCTCCCAGACCTGCACACTAGCCATTAAACCAATAACACTGCTTGCACCTACACTGCTTTAAGCACAACACACCGTGGGTATGCCCAGACAAATCCACCTGGTCTGATTAACACACACAAGTGCAGACCCTTGAGGCATGACATGTGCTGCTCAGCCAGCAAGGCACACTCCTGTGGATGCAGGCTCAATAAACACGGACATCCAGTGGATTCATACATTCCTGTGTAGGAGATCATGGAGAGGATTTTGCTTGTCCGTGATGCCAGGCATCAGACTCCCCACTCAGGCTGCCATTTGTGATACCCCTTACTACAGCCAGTCAGAAAGTTTTAATATTATTTCATTTAATCCAACTTAGTTTTACCAAAAATGAGCTATTTGGGGAACTGGATCCATTTGGATCAAGTTTTTCTTGAGAACGTTGTGGTTCAAAGGGGCTCAGTTATGAACCCCCAGCCTACATTTTGATGTCATTCAGCTGCACAAGAAGCATTTGGAAGGTTTCCCTCTTCTCTCACTGTGCTAGAAAGAAACTTCAGCAGCTGCCAAGGAGTAGATCTGCCACCTTCCAGACCTCCTCTCTGTGAAGGACTAGCAATGCATCCACATGGATGTGCCTCTTCCCCACATGGTCACATACAGAGTTCAGTGCAAATATGGCTAGAGGTTCACCTTTCAGTGCCTTTGCACAGCTGTATTTAGCACTGGCAATGTCACAGGTACAGCAGGACCCCAAATTCTCACATGCCCAGCTCTAGGACCAAATGCCCTCAGAAAGGCGGACTGCACTACATTAAGCCTAAGTGCACAAGCAGATACCTGTATTAATACTACTAACAAAACGTTAACAACAATAATATTAGTGCTAATTCTTATTAATAAAAATGTTAAGGAACATTCTTGTTCCTATGGAAAATCTCATTTCAGTTGTAACTTTGATTTTCCTTGATTTGGAGACAGAAGGAGGGATACTTTTTCTAGGTTGTTCTAAAAAAAAAAAAAAAAAGTGTTCCTAAGTCCGTATTGAAAACTTGATCATTTTCCAGTTTCAACTGAAACTTCCAAATAGCATCTTTAAAAAAAAAAGTTCAGAATTTTGATCAAGAAAAAGAGGGACACGCTGTGTCACAAGAAAGCCATTTTCCCATTGGGAAATGCTGCTGAGCTCTGACACTGCACAACTCTAATTCTTGCCTGGATTTTTCAAGCCTTGTTTGTCCTGTGTTTGTGTTGCACAGTTCGCAAGTATTACCAGCTGCTTCAGGCAAACCAGTCACTGGGTAAAATACAAATTAGCATGAATAAAGAGGGCAGGAACCATCCCCAGCTGAATGTTAGAATCATTCTAGGGTTTCTGTCAGGACTGCGGTCTTCTAGTACCGAGCCCTATGCAGCTTTACAAACACACAGAAAGAACCTGTCAGATCTGCAATCCACCCATCATAAAGTGCATCAATAAAGACAAGCACATTACACTTGGACATGGACACACTCTGGAACACAGACACGTCACCACAGCAAAAACTCCTGCTCTCACACACACACTGTGCTGAATGTGCAATCCTTTCTGAAACACAAACAAGATCTCCAAGCCAACAAACAGCAAATGGGGGGCTGCGGGGAAGAGTCTTGAGATTTTTAATTTTTTTTTTTTAATTCCTAGAGAAAAAAGGACCTTTTAAAATAATTTTTTTTTTTTAAAAAGCCAGTATTTCCTGAGGAGATCTTGACATGATTTTTGCCACATCTTTTCAGTTTTTGTCTATTGACCCACATTTCCCTTTAATGAAAAATTCTAAAAGCTAAATCAGACTCCCAGAGTCTAAAAGAGGCTTGCAGAGTACTGTTCTTGTCTAGAGGATGATTTAAAATGAAACCTGAGGTAGCAGTCTGTCCTAAAGCCTGAAAACAACTTTGAAATTTCGAAGTTTCCCACCACACACAAATAACAAAAATAATGTCACCATGTCAAATACAGACAGTCTAGGAAACAAACCCACCAAGGAATTATCAATCATCTCCTCATATGTCCTTAATAAAATCTTGGTCTAAAATCTATCCACAATATGCCACCTGACACACACTGAGATGAAATATGGTGTGTGCTTTTGGCATCTAACACTCTGATGAACCATTTGTGAAATCTCTGCAGACTTTCACATTCTCAGTAGTACGCTTTTCTAGGGGAGTGATTTTCAACTTTAATTTTATCTGTGGGCTCTTAAAAAAAAAATCAGCTTCTGAAGGTCTTAAAAAAACCAATCTGTAGATTGTTGTACAGCTGGTTCGAACTTGCCTTTCTCAGTAACTTTTGCAGACACACTTAGGAACAGCCCAAGGTCCCCAGGGGGTCCTGTAGACCCTGAAGCCAATATTTGTTGCTATAAGGAAGGGCTACATGGACTGCCTGAATTGCAGTCATGGAGGTTTCCAGTGCCAGGCTTAGCCAGCCCCTTGCTGTAAACACCTCTGAACAAAACCTGTCTCCCTCTCCATCTCAGAGTGCTGACAGCACTGAGAGGTGCTTAAGCAGGACACTTGAACAAGAGCCGGCTTTCAAGCACCTGACGAGTGCTAGTGGAACAGTGAATTCCTCCTGTGCTGCAGGTCGGGCATGTGCATGAGATGTGGAGAAGTGGAGCCCTAAGCAGCCACCGCAAAGCTACTTCTGCCAGCAAGTGCCACCCAGCCGTTAGAGACCTGCACCCAGGGAGAGCATCCAGACAGGAGAGGACTTAGCTCACCGGCCTATGCACCCACCTCAGTGCTCTCCTCTCCCAGCAAGACCACAAGGGCCCATTTATTCTAAGATATGAAATTTGTGTTGTTTCTTTATTGTGCTTTAATGAAACCCTGTTTATTCTAGGCTTTTAATTCTTTCCATCTATTATGTTTAGACAACTCATTAACAATCATTTGTTATCATTAGACTTCAATTTTAAGCTCCTTTTCCCAGAGGAGGCAATGCGGTGCTTTTAAACATATTTGCATCATAAACAATTTCAGGGCCCTGTGTGCCATCTATTACCCTGGCCTTTCCTCCCTTCTTACCAGCTCTTCTGCTTACCCGGACTGGAAGGTGCTGAAAGAGCCTTGCCGAGATTTTGGCCAGGTGCAGGGTAATGTTCGTTTCCCCCAGGCCTGGAGCCATGGAAAGTTCTGCATTAGGACAGCAGCCTGGTGCATTAATAGCAAACTCTTGAAATCCCAGGTTGTGTAATGGTGAGCTGCTCTTTCCACTGGGATTAATGACTATGTGCTGCAGCTGAATTCATTAGGGCCTGCTAAAGATAGCATGCTAGCCTGGGATAATGCGTGGGCCTCATTCTGCTCATTTATGGTTGTTCAGCTCCACTGGATTTAGTGAAGTCATTCCTGATTTGCAGCAGGGTCCCTTGTGTGGATGCTAGATAAGCACTACGTCACACTTTGCATTCATTGACAGCTCCCAGTGGGCAAAAATCTGATCCCTGTTATGTCGTGTAAATCCAGATCAACATTCACTGAGGCTGCAAGGCATCCCTGGGATGTGAAGTGGCATCAGCATGCATGGAGTGTGGCCTGCATGATGAAACTTGCTCTGGTAGAAGGGAGGTCCCTTAAGTTGTATAGAAAGCAGGGAAAGAGTTGTGTTTCTCCTCCCGGATTTTCAAAGTTTTGCTTGGTGCTGTATTCATCATATGCTGCTCATCACCAGCCCTGACCAGTAAAACACAGAAGAAAAAAGAAATCACTAACCTGGAGTCTTTTTATGTATGTTTTGATCTCCAAAACCTCATTCCAAATTATGCTCAAAAAATGTTGGATGAGCCAGCCATGTCCCCTCTTTCCCACATCCCGGTGAGCAACCCAACAACACAGCTGTTTAGAAGTTTGTATCTTATTAGTAGCATTGCTAGATCTCTCTGTCAATGCCAAGTCTTGTGCTGGTGCTAATGCATTGTCATTGTTGTCTTGATACCCTGGGATTTGGCTTTTAAAGCTCATCTGATGGTGTTACCCCATGTCCAGTAACATGACAGGAATGCACATTTTGGAGCTATTGCGTTTCACTACAGCCCCTGCACTCTTGAATGGCAATCCAAAAGAAAACTGTTGCCCAAAGGCCTCAGTTCTGCATAGCTCTAAGCTTGTGCTCAACTTTAAAGACTTGGAGGCCATTCACAGGCATTTCACTTGTCCAAAAGCCCCTTCACACCACCAAGTGCAAAGGAGCTATTGCATGCAATCAAATTTTGCTGGCTAGAGGACACACATAGGGGAACAGCAGGCTGGACCACCACACCTATTACAGCTTTCCATGTGGATGCCCGTAGCTTAAAAGAAGATGAAAACTCCATACATAATATTGTGGACTGTTCATGGAGTTTTTACACCTCTGATGAACTCTACAGCCTGTTCTAGAGATAATGATGATCCCAGTTGCAAGGCTCCACCCTACATGCTAAGTAAATTCCTGTAATATTCTATCCTTCCTGTTGTTATTCTGATCCAACTGAAGTCATTGCAGTTAAGTGAAAAGTCATGATTGGCCAATTGGATTTGGGAAGGCAGAACACCCATCACAGGCCAGGTTTAATTCGGGTTTCCTTAAAATTTCTAAAGCCACTGGCAGGCTAGGAAAGGCAAGCTCCATCCTTGGTTAGCTCCAGCTCGGAGAAAAGGGATTATTTAGTTGCTGAGTGAGCTCCCTGCTGCCTCGTGTCCATGGATCTTTCCAATTCCAACACCTGTGTCAGAGTCTTTCTTTTTTTGGAATCTGCCTCCCACAATGGTCCTTTACAGATCTCTCACATGCCCCTTCTACATCTCTTGTCTCCAGTCTGGTCCTGCACCATTCACCATCTCTCCTGCTTTCCCTAAATATCAGTGTGGTTCCCTCCCCAAAAACATGCTCTCCCACAGTTTTGAGGGGTACTCCTGTGCAAGTCAGGTACATGACTGGACCTGCCATTCTGGATATGGGACATGACTCAAACTCCTCTGAAGTCAAGTGGAAGTTTTACCACTCTAGTTGAAGAGGTTCAGCATATGGAGAGCTCTAAACACTTCTCCAAACACTGAGCGGCCAACTCCTTCCAAGTGCCCTAGATGCAGACCCCTGGGGCTCCAATCATGCAGTGAGGTGAATACAATAAAAGATCAGTTTCCATGAGTATTTGGAAGTGACCAGAAGCCTATCTATGACATTTCCAACATAAGCCATTCAAAAATGGTGTGCCCTATCTGCTAAAACCAGAAGGTTCATTGAAAGCCATTAAAATACTTTATAATATCATAGATCCTGAGTACCTTCTGAATTTTAAGCTTCTAATAAGCTCTCAGGCTATTTATTCTGATTTAATGACCACCTTGGACATAGAAACATTGAAAAGAAAACAAACTGAAAAGACAGCTGACATTGTCATATGCTCACCTAATTCTAAGAGCTGGGAGTTTCAGAAACTCAGTAGTTTTCATGAAACATGTAATAAAAATAGAAGACTTACTAACACTACCACACAAATGCACAATAAGCCACTTGCATAAGACCAGTAACAATCAAGAAATGTATCCTAACAAACATTAACCAAAGTAAACAATAGTTGAGATGGAATCTAAATTTCCCATTTCAGGACACTTTCAAAGTACCTTTAGGGTTTCGGGGTTGGCTTTTTTTTTTTTTTTTTTTTAAGATAATGTCTGAGCATTTAGAAAAATCTTAGGTATTTCTAATCTTGCACCCAAAACACAAGACTTTCAAGATAACTAGGCATGTTAAGAAGCCTGGCTATTAATATTTGTAAATATTTGCAGCATCAAATAGTGGGAAGAAGAATCACTTGAACCATTACCTGACATACTTCTGCTCCTATTGAAATAGAAGAGATAAAGAGGATCCACCAAAGAAACAGACCCCTTCTCTTCTACCTGTTGTTTTGGTTTTTTTTTAAAGAAATAATTATTTTTATTTTGGTTGACAGCTGCAGTGGAAATATGCTCCCTGTCCCACTATTTCCAACCCCCTTGAGGATTTTTCAAGGCTCATTTCAACTAAGTCCTTTTTTGCAAGTCTGGCCTTTCTCCCGAGGATGTTGCTACTGAAAAATCTTAACATCACTGCTGCTTTTACACAAATGTCTAACACATGCTTCCCTCCCTATGGTCTTGTCAGTATTGGACCACAAGCCAGAAATTGCCAGGACCCAAGTTCCCAGCTCCTCCTGATCTTGGCATTGACTGCCTTTCAGAATCTGGCTCCTGAGGCTTCACAGTTGGCTCTTGAAAAGAAAAAGGGCCCCTCCTTAAAATCACAGTCCATGCAAGTTTGTGTCTTGCATGAAAATTAACATGCTGGACAGCAGATGGGACAAACACATGCTAGAGGCCAGATCCTTATGTTGGTTACACCAGCATCATCTGCAAACTTGAGGGAACAAGGGCAAACAACGGAACTAGAGCAATTTACATGAGCAGTAGGTCTGCCCTCCTGCTGGCTAACAGTAACAGTTTGGATTTTCAGGCGAAGGTGGGGGGGGATAGAGAAATAAATACCTTTTTACAAAATTCCAGCCCACTACAAGGCTTTCCTAAGAGGACCCATGCTGTGACACTTCATATCTGATTCAGATGCTTTAAAAAAAACAACGAACAACACACTGCCACACCACTTTGCTAAGCAACTGCCTTTGGAGAGCCACACAGCCGCCAGGGATACAGAGGTGACTTAATTTTCCCCTCTCTGCTCCCAGTGCCTGATTTAGACATCCTAAAAATACCTACTTATGGTGGTAATAATCACGGTGCAGTCTCATGGAAGTTTCCAGCAGCAACCTGCAAAAGAGCAAAGCCCCTGGTGTTCAGCTAGTGCACAGAAGAATGATGCATGACGTTTTGCAAACAAAGCACTTCCTCCTTGGAAAGCCTTGACCTCTTTGAACAGAAGACCCAGATCCTGAACTAATTTTCTCCCCCCTGCCCAACTGTCCCCTTGGTTCTTGGCCTCATGATTTGAGGACACTCATTCCCTCTTACCATTTCTCTTTCATGGCTTTTGTCTTGCCACCCTCAAGGCCAGAAGGACCATGCAGCTTTGTGGTTCTACCAAAGTCCTCCTTTTCTCCTCAAGTTTTCACACACCCTTCTCTTTGGAATACAACGTCTTCAGTTCCTTCCACTCAAGTTACATGTAAACACTCTCCATTTATTCCTTTGTGCTTTTCAAAGGGAACTGGCACTTAACTTCCTGTTAGGTTAGACACTAGGAGCAGCAGGCATTATCTGTCTGATGGGGTTATCTATCAGTCAGACCTGAGAGACACTCGTGGATTTCTGACAACAGTGAATTCATAGTAAGCACCTCCGCTTTTGGCTCCTCCAGCAAGTTTAGCACAAAGATTTCTGTGCTCCCAGGTCAAACATGCCTCCTTCATGGACAGTCTCTCTGGACACATCTGGCATGTTATCAAATTAATTTCCATTGAGCTTGATCCAATGCTCAAAGTCAATAGTGACATTTCCTGGGTCATGCCAGAGGTCCAGTAATGCTCCATACCTTTCCATATGTAATCATTTAATTACCTCCTGCTAATTACCTCTGCAGGGAGCTTTAAGATGTTCAGTCTGCAACACCTCTTCCTGATGCTCCCTGGATCAATCCTTTGCCCAGGAGAAGGGGACTGGCCTGACCCATATAGGGTTATAGGAAGGGTTCTGCAGGCCCCTCATTGACCCACAAGAGACTCAACAGCAAGCGGGGGAAATTATCACTACTTCTCTTGATCAGGATCTATTTCCTGAAGGACTCTTTGAAGCAGGAAACTCTGGTCACATCTACACATACATGCATGCATGTCTGTACGTATGTCCAAAGACAACCAACCCCAACGGTCGAAGACGACTGCTACTCTAAAAAATAATAAAGCTCTCAGCTCAACTTCAAGGAAGAGGCAAAGGCAAATGATCAGAGAGAGCAAGAAAGCAAGAGAGACAGAGATAAAGAGAAAAAACCAAGGGGAAGATGATTTTCTATCAACAAAACAGCAGGGACGAATTCTAGTTCATCTCATTGGAAACGTCTCCTTCGTGTGCAAACACCGCCTGGAGCCAGCACTAATCTCCCAGCTTAAAGCCTTTTAATAGCAATTAGTCCTCTCTGCACTAACCCACTGGACACTCCACTGCATATTTGGGAAAGGGGGGAGGCTGGAGGGAGTGTCACCAACAGTTTAACTCATAAGTGCCCTGATGTGTCCAAATGCTTGTCTTCCACACACACATTAGCGCATAGGCCAGGACACCGTGGCAGTGAAACCTGTTTGGATTGCAGCAGAGAATGGGACCACGACAGCTAGATCTGGGTGTTGCACATGTAAATACTCAGGTGAGTTGGATCAAGCCCAGATGCAGGAGGTGGAATTTCAGAATGGCATCATGGCAAGCCAGAAACATTAGCCAGCTACAGTCAGAAGCACTGACCTACCACCAGCTCCAAGGGCTTTCCCAGCTGGCAACAAGAGACAGCCACAGGCAACAAGATGTCCTTAGAGCTACCTTCATGCTACCAGCCTGCCAAAGCAGCCTTGGTACTGCTCTTCCCTAAGACACCTTCCACAATACGTGGAGAAAAGGAGAGGGAGAGTTGGAGGGTTTTTTAATTGGTTTTGGTTGGTTCATCTCCATATCCCATCCAAGGCCTTTACAGGAAACACGAGCTGGTGCCCCATCTGGGTCTGGCAGAGGGAGCAGCTCCCACCTCCTGCACAGCATGGGAGGGAGCCAGACCACTACACCAAGAAATCCAGGTCCGACAGAAAGGGACCTTGGGTTGCATACCAGCATTAATAAACTGAGCAGCTTGGCTGAAACAGCTGAAAGGGGGAAGAGGAAAGTAGAGGACACTGGTGCGAAACAGCAGTCTCTGCACAGAGACTCTGAAATTCCCAAATGACAAGCCAAGCAGAATTTCTTGGAAGGAGCCACATCAGCTGCCCTTCGAGCTATTAGACCACACAAACAGGACAGAGAAAAACCTTCCATGAGGTGACTGCAGGGAGGGGAGGGAAAACTACCCTGAGCCATTATTATCCTCTCCCCCACGAGCAGTGCGAGCTGCCAGAACCCCTGCACAACCCTGTGGTGCCCCCACCCTCTAACACACACACACACACACACACACACCATCCATAGGGGTAGTGCAATTACTATTCAGGCTGGGGGCTGAAGATAGTCTCCTGGCCCTTCTTCTAATGTAAGGTTATTGTAATTGATATGAAGGTAATTGATAATGTGTTACGGTGAATAATGTCTTCAATTTTCTGCTAAATCCCATTTTTGTAGCCATCTGGGCTCCTCCAACTGCCCCCCTGGGATGCAGAGTAATAGATAGTAATTATTCTCAAGTCATTTACTTTTTCAAAGTGTTTAGTGCTTATCTGTTTTACAATTAAAATGGAAACGACCCTGATTCACTTCCTTTCTTTTTTATTTAAATAGCATTCACACACACACACACACTCTCTCCTACACGCACTGGAGCCTGGAGGGGGTGTGCCTGTATGTATGAGTGCATGTGTGCATGCATATTATTGTCATACAGACACATACAGAACAGAGGTATGTAGTTCATCATGCACCTTCACTCTTGAGGGGCTGTGAGAGTACAATCACGCAATACTAAGAAATACAAATTGTGTTCCTTCCCCCTGCTTGTCCCCATGGTGATGCTCAGAGTGAATGCCTCAAAACACTCCACAGAAACACTCCTGGGGAAGGATGCATCCAGCACACAACTTTTAACGATGCAACACCTCACAACATACCCCAGAAACATGCCACTAAAACCACTTACCTGACCTATGTCTGGGGACCATACATTTCCACAGGATCAGCATCAAAGTGATAACGTTTTACCCCAATACTGGTAATCTGTATAAAGATAAACCTGCAAGTTTTAACAACACGGACACAGTTATACCTAGAAGAATATAGTTAGGCAAATAAATGCAGAGACCTATTTTAATACACAGTAGATGCCAGAATATACATGTAAATAAACTAATGCAAGCTATTAAATGCACCACCAATGAAAAGCATACTTTGCACAGCTGCTAAACCTATTTCAGTATATGATCCAAACCTCCCTGGCATCAGCAAAATCCCTTCGGGTTTTGCCTCAGCTTGTGGTATGCCAGGTGAGATGTAAAGGAGCATATTGGTGAAACACTGGAACAGGTTGCCTGGAGAGGTGGTAGATGCCCCATCCCTGGAAACGTTCAAGGTCAGCTTGGATGGGGCTCTGAGCAACCTGATGTAGTTGAAGATGTCCCTGCTCCTTGCAGGGGGGGGTTGCACTAGATGACCTGTAAAGGTCCCTTCCAACCCAAACTGTTCTATGATAACCACAACTTGTTGATGGGGAGCCACCATGCTAGATTTAAGGATTACTCTAACAGTTGTAGCCTAAGCCTTGGTAATAACGCACAGAAATATCTGCAGCTGCAAACTACCTCAGTGAAACTCTAGCAACAAGGGCTAATAGAAAAATGTCCCAGGAACTCACCTGGGGCCAATACTTGGGTGAGAAAATCCAACTCATATGAAGCTGAGCTCCAACATGCAGAAACAAAGCCAGGGGAAATGCTGCTATGATGGTTTGAGAAGGAACCTGAACCAGGGACTGTGTCAGACTCAGGCAAGCGTGTGGCCCATAGGACTTCAGAATGAGACTCTACAACTAATCTTCAGACTCAGTGCTCTGCCATGCTCTCCTATCACCATCTCCACTACCAGACTGCAGCAAAAAATGACCTCACTGCTATCTTAAAGTTTCTGCCTTGGCGCCAGAGCCCTGAAAAGACATGTTCAGGCAGGTACAGGCTGGTGTTGAAGCAGAAGCTGAGGGAAGAGAAGATGGTGATGATCCTGGGACAACCCTCCATAGTGTTTTACAGACTCTAGATTGCAAGCATTCATCCAGAACTCAAAAATCAAGCCTTTTAAAGATGACTGCTCATGTCCAGTCATGATTCAAACCAAATGAGCAGCTGGCATCTGAAAAAGCCCAGGCTTCTGCATCTCAAGACAGACTCAAAATTTAGGCAAGTATTTTGGGAAAACCTTTATGGTACTGAATTTGGATTACAAACCAGATCTTCCTAGACCAGACATACACCTATACCCTTGGAGCTCAAATCGACCCCAGAGACAGGACAGGAGGAAGCAGGAGCTCCATCCCACTCTTTTGCTTCCCAGCTAGAGCAGTTGCTAACAGAGGCTGACAGCTCCCCAGAGCAAAGTGAAGAAGAGACACTGCCCCCCTGGGACAGGTATCTTAGACACTATTTCTTCTCCAAAAGCCAGGATACAGAGCCATTACCTATTTCAGTAGATGGATGAGTCAACCTTGTGTAATTGATTTAATTCTGTGTATATTTCTTTTTGCCTGTCTGAACAATCAGATGACAGCTTCCACAACTCATGTTACCACTGCCCCAGCAGAAATACAGTCAAGGCCTTCCTCCCTTCACCCAGTAAGCCACTGGAGTGCTGCCGTCCTTTGCTGCCAGGGAAGGGTGGCCCAGGGCTTTGAGCAGGAAGATCCTGTTGTTCTTTTGTTTGAGTTTGTAACTGTTTGGGCTGTTCAGGGTTTTTGTTTGTTTGTTTGTTTTTTCCCCTCTTCCCTCTTTTTCTGTTTCCTTTTTAATTCTTTTTAATGACTTTCCCCTGATGCAATCGGCGGAGGACGGCACAGAGACTGGTTCCTCCTGCTGAGAGGGAAACAAGACTGAGGGAAAAGGGCACCAAGGGAACTGTTCACATCCTCTATTCATCTCTGCCAGCCCCTGTTCCCTGGTGACTAGCCCCACACAGCCTGCCTGTATGGAGCTAGCATGGAACGAAGCAGAACCTGAGCCAGGAAAATCTCAGCCAGCACCACAGGGTCTGGCTGTGTCAGCCATGTCAAAGAAAGCCAGGGTGTCCTACCCATGAGTGCAGCAGTGTGAGCTGAGGAGGGGGAAAATAGCTTGTGGTTTGCATGAGTCCAGCAGAAGTCCCCTAGACAGGGAGAGTGGCTAAAGCCCATGGCTCAGCTATTAGGGAACACACATGAGCACTGGCAGCTTGGGAAACCTGCTGCTGGGAAGCCAATGAGCTTGGCAGAAGCAAGCTTAAGACTCCTACAGTACTCACAAACTCCCTAGTCCAGGCGCTCCCAAGCGATGCCATCCTTTGTTCCAGCAGCTCCCCCAGCTCCAACCTGGGAATGAGCTTGGTAGAAGCCAGATGGCTCTTCCTCCATCTGCTCCCTGGTACTTGGCTGCATATACATCAGGGAGCAGGGTGACTAGATGGGCAAGCAGGAATGCAAGATGGAAATGCTTTGCAAGGAAGCGAAGTTTGCTCCAGCTGGTTGCATTTGGTGAAGACCAACCCCCTCTCCCACAGGCTCCATCTCAGCCAGTTGCAGGGAGTGCCTCACCTTGGCAAACAGCACCTGTGCTGCACTGCACATGGGACAGCTCTGGAAAAGCAGCTGCTGCCATAGCAAGCTCTCCTGATTGCCAGGCTGCTGCTAACGAGCCATGCACATGCCAGCGTTGCAGAGAGAGAAGGAGAGCTCTGAGCTGGCAGTGGCATGGGCTGGAACACAGGAGCTGATGAAAGCACCGTGTGCTTACTGCGTTGCCTTTCTGCAAGGGACACCTGTCCCAAAGGATCCCTCCCCTAGGAGGTGCCAGTTTAATCCTCAGTTTTTCCAGCACCAAAGAGGATCTGTGATCTCTGTTGCACCATGTAATAGTTGTCTGATAATCAATCATCTTCCAGCCAGGAAATTTCAAAGCATTTTGCATCAGCTAGCTAGCTAGCTTTGCTTTCTGTTGGGGGAATACATAGCATGTGCTGTGTGTTTTCATTGGAGGTCTTCCACTGGGAAAAAGGAAAAACCTAAAAGTACAAATTCCTTTGAAGTTCCCACTGACCTGTCAGCTTCCAGGCAGATGAGAAGGATGGAGAGAAATGCATAAATGTAGGCTGGGAAAAAGCAATGCAATGACCCAGGTACTTCCCTGTTGAGACAAATACATCCAGAAAATCCTTGGCTGGCATATATTCTGAAACACCTCCAGCCAAGATCCCAGCAGCTGCACGGTAATCTCTACTAGTGCTTCTATGCTCCATGAGTTAGTAAGGGCTTTTACTACATAGCATCCTTCCATTCTAGGGATACCTGTTTCTTTCTGCTCATTAGTAGGCGGGCACAGAAAATGGTTGTTTACCTGCTTCTTGGTATCCTTCATTTATACACTGAGAAACTGAGCATTTTAAACCCATAGTCTTCTCTACTTTCCCATAAACCAGTTCCTTAACGTTTCCTCACAGGCCCTGGTTTCCAGCTCTATGGCAGCCTCCAGCACTAGACAAGACTCCACTGCAGTACACCAGAGAGCTGCAGGGACCTCTTGTGTCTCAGCAGTGACCCTGGCATTGATATACTCCAGACTCAAACATTTCCTTACTGTAAGCATGCAACATTACTGACTCACACTCAGTTTGAGACCTGCCTTCTCTCCTAGGCAGTGCACCAGTTCACCCATTCCTTAGTCACACAGAGCCTTTGCATCTACTGAATATTGCTTGCCTAATTTTAGTTCATTTCTCCAGCATATCAAGCCATTTTGACTTACAACCCTGTCCACCAATGGACTTGCAACCTTCTTCCAGCTTGTTACCTCCTGCAGATTTTCTCTGGTTGGTTTCCATTGTATTATCAAAATCACTAAAATATTGATCAGAAGTAGGCCCAGGCCAATCCTCTGCAAAAACTCCTCCCTTGTCAAGGAATAATTCTGTCACAGATTAGGACCATGTTTTGTCCAGACAGTAGAAACTAGCACAAGTAAGAACCTGACCTGTGTTGGGGTCTCATCCAACCACATCCTGAATGAGTGCAGAGGTATTGTAAGGGGGGCAGGGGGGTGGAAATAAGCTCTGAAAAATCAGAATAAAGGTTCAGCCGAGAATGACTGATAGTTGTAAACTGGTCTTCAGCTCGAGTTGGGGTAAAAATCTGGGGAAATCCCAGGACTACACTTCCAGATGAAAAACTTGTTGACTGCCATTCCCTTTCTGGCCTAATGGACTGGAAGAGAGGAACAGAGAGAATCTGAAACCCTCAGCAGATTGCTTCCAGGTCTGGCTTTTCTCTTGCAATACACAGTATGTGTGGATGCCAAGCAGCAGCAGGGGAGAATCAGAGTGGTTAGATGATGCTCTTTCCTTCTGCTCTGCCATGCTATAACAGCTCATCCTGGTGAAGAAAACCAAGAATGAAAACATTTGAGGTTGATAAAATAAGAAAAAATAGAAAGTGGATATAGCAAAAGCTGAAACTTCTTAAAAAATGCTTGAATAAAAGTGTTTCTAACACAAGAATAAGACACTGGCTTTATCAGAAGCTTTCTTCACAATATCTTAGTTAAGAAAACACATTTTTCATTTTAAAAAGTAGTGGAAATTTTGGAGGAATCCTCCATAAAAGTTATTCAGGAACTGCCAAATATACAGCAAGGAAGTACCCTGACCTTATAGGAGAATGGGAGGAAAAAAAATTCAAGTGTGGAAGCTTCTCTGCAAAGATACTTAAACCACTAGGTTGAAATAGCAGCACCACAACAAAGCGTAGAAGGGTATTTACAGCAAGTGACACTGTTCCCTGCTCACTGCAATATATTTACCAGTCACTCTTCCCCTTGATATGTGATGCAATCTCTGGGCCTCCTGCAGGAGTTTCGGAGCTGCAGATTGACAGACTGTTCTAGGTGCAAAGCCAAAACAATTACATCTAGGTAGATACTACACAAACTCAGAGTTGCACAACCCCATGGGCCTGCCCAGCAGGAACAGAGACAATGGCAGCACAAATGCTCCTTGACAAAGCAGCAGGGAGATTTGGCAGATACCAGGGCAGTGACATGCTGGCTGGTAGCCAGAGGGTCCATGAGCCTAACAGCTCTGGTCTGTGCAGTACAACAGTAAACACTCACAGCCGCAGAAGACAGGTTTGTTGCGGCTTTGAGAAGCCAGATAACACATTCTTCCCTTACAAAGCAGGACAAGCCAAGAGTAACGTATTAGCAGGCCCCATTGCTCTTGTAAGAGCCAAAAATCAAAAGGTAGGGAAAACACATTTGAAAATATGAACATTGATCCCTTTATGCATAAATATCCACATATAGCAGGGAGTCTCTACCTACCTGTCTTGACCTCCTTATGGTGTACATCTAGCTACAGGGGTTTGAAACTAACTTCAAGCAATTCTCCCACCCAATTTCTCAATTCTCTCAAGTCATCAAGCCCTCCCTTCTTCCCTTTTTCCAGCAGATGTTTTTCTCAGGTCAAAAACCTTTTCAGTGGGTTTTTAGAAGACTCTTAATACAGAAGAAAAATATAAAATTTGCCATTAAAAAAAAAAACAAAACCAAGCAATATTTCAATGGACCTGACCCAGTCTGTGGGTTAGTCTGGGCTAAGTATCTCTCCAGATTTCTCTCCTGAAGCACTGTGATGAAAACATCCTTCACAAGTCTCTGCATAAATACTGCCTGGAAAGATCACCTTTCTTTCACAGAACTTGTTTGATACAAAGGAAACAGGAGAACGCAGACCAAAGGAGAACAACATGGAGATACTGAAGCACTACAGGACTGCAAGCTTTGTGTTTCCTAGCCAGGCCTTCAAAAGAATCAAAAAGGAACATATTTGTTGCTGAAGACTGTGCTAGGACAAGGCTCTCATCATCACTGCTGCTCTCAGTGCTCATGAGCAGAAAATAACACCAAAACTTAACTATTCTCAGGTCTGCACAATGGGACAGCCCCAACCAAGACTGCTGCAGACTGCTACACGGCAAACTCCCAGTTCTAGACACTCCAGATCCATCCTATGCAAAATCACCCCACAGCTTTGCTCTCCTGTCTATCAGGAACTATCCTCTAGTGAGGAACCCCTAGTTTCAGCATGTCACATACCACAGCACCAAGGCAGGACCAAGGTCAAGCTGGGAAGTCAGTGCATACACTGGGGTCTGGATTAACAAGACCCATAGCAGGTACAGGTACAACAGTGATTGATTCACAGACAGCCACTCCTCCAACATTACACGGTCAGAGACTGAAGGCCCAGGGACAAGTTTACATAGAGCCCCTGAGCCCGTGGGTGGAGGTCCCAGGTGAGACTGGTCAGGATGATGAAAGCCTCTCAATGTACTCAGAGCCCTGACAAAACCTTTGCCAAGCTTTACCAGGAATTCAGATGAAACTCAGCAGGGACCAGGAAACCTGAAAGAGATTGTTCCTTTGCTGGGTCAAGGTCTATCTCTAGTGTCAAGAGCTGGACCAGCAGATATCCACCCTGGGAAGTACAGGGAACTTCTTGAGGCTGTAGAGCAACCTCAAAGGTGGCAGTTCCTAAATTGTCCAGCTTTTGGCACAATCCCATCCTTTTCCCTGTTCTTTGGTTTCCACAGCCTAGCAAATAGGCTGTTAACACTGACTGATTTTATGGGATGCTGTCAGAGCTACAGTTCCCCAAGACTGCTTCAGGGAGAATTGAATGTAACCCCATGTGCCAAACTGGACGCATATGGCCCAGGGGGTGTGAAAATCTTGGCAATGCCTCCTGCCTCTCCATTCTGGTGGGAGGGACAAGATGTAAGGAAAGCTGAGACAAACTGCAGCAGTGAATCTGTGCTCCTGCCATGTCTCATTCCACCCAGGACATCCCCTTTAGAGGTTCCCTGAGAGGTGGGTCCTCTGCTGAAGTACCTTCATGATGAAGGAATGGCAAATAGCATGAACACAAATTCAGTCTCTACTGACACTTGTTAAGACCAATGCATTCCTCAGAGCTATGTCCAGCTCTGCAGCAACATTCACAGTCTCCAGAGGACCAGTCCCATTCAAGCTCTTTCCCTCTAGAGCCTAATACAGCCCATATTGTTCCTGGGAGCAAATCCCAGCATACAGCCAAAAGCCACACCTTCAGCCCTGTGTCAATTGGCGGAGCAGGGCAGCCGTAGTCGGGAGTCAAGGTCAGATGAGGTTAGGCAAGAACTGAGACAGACCAGGTCCCCCTCCCCTGCCAAAGGCTGCACACATCTCTGCTCTCCTTCCCCAGGCAGGACAGCAGCCCAGAGCTCAAGAAGCTCACTCTCAATCCCTTTCCTCCACCGCACCCTGCATGGTGTTGGACACACCACCCCTGCACGAGCCAGCTGCAGTAGCAAGGTGGATCTATCTCCTGCCCTGCTGCCTTCCCTGGCTTGCCTCCTGCCTGCAGCCAGACAAGCCCACTCCAGCCTGCATGGGGTGGGTGAGCAGGGGGGGTGAGGCAGGTCATGTATAACCCGGGGCGGGGGCCAAGGCGCGTTCCCCCCAAGATGACTTCAGCTGCATTCCAGCGAGCCTGGCAACCTCCCGCACACACAAATAAAAGGAAATGAGAAACTCGGCAACAAAGAAACTGGCAGGGAAGCCACAGAGGCACACAGGAACGGGAAGAGAGATTAAACACAGGCTCAAGAGCCCCAGCGTGCTGAGCCTTCCTCTCTAAAGCCTCCCTTTAACTTTGATGGAGGGGCACAGGAGTCTTCTTTTCACTTGAAAGGGCAAGAGGAGGGGCTGGATAAAAGGGATCCAGCATTATCCGGAATTGAGAGCACAAGAACGCACTACAAAGCTTTAAAAAAAAAAAAAAAGTTAAGTGTAGGCACCCAGCTTCCCTGCATACCTTCCTTGGTGGAAATCAGGATCTGGGATCTGAGTCTGGGCAGAGGAGAGATCAAAGTGGAGACGTTACAGGAGGAAGTTTAATAAAACTTAACGCAAAGTAGTTTGGTGAATCCTCTTCCCAATTTCCTGCTGTTTTGGGTTTGTTTTTTTTTAGCAATAGGATAATGGGTGTTTGAGGCCCTGCAATTTATAATGGTAGACACTGATTTGTATTGATACTATATACTATCTAAGAGTCCATCCCAATATATTAGACCACATAATTGTGTTTCTATGCGTTAGAATAACTCATAAATATGCTATGGTACTTAGACTTTTGGCTGGCAGTGGAACTATTTAAATCAATCCATTGCAATACTGAGATGGACTTCACCTGCAGTATATACTCCCGAACCTACAGTACACTTTGAGGTCTGTGTTAAGACCAAATCAGAACCCTGTGCTTTGTACATCATTAGCTGTGTAGTTTCCCATACAGAGTATATATGTTGTGAAACTGTCTGATCATGGATGTAACATCTACCTTGCTCTTCATGCATCATTAAACCTCAGGCACTTAGCTGGATCTGGAGTGGGAAAGAAAACCCTTTGCCTCAAAGGGATAGATTTTTTCAGAAAGTAAATGGGAAACACCAAGAAAAGCCCCACACAACCCCCTCTCTCTGGATGAGAAAGGGCATGCTCTCCATGCAGAGTTGTGGCAGTGCAAGACAACAGGCAAAGAATTTGCACTAGGCCTGAGAAGAGCGCAAAGCAGCTGTTCCTCCGGAGCTAAAGTCTGATCCTTGGATGAGCTAGCTTCCTCTTCTGAAACATCTTTGGATGTCAACAGGATTGTTGGTAGAGAACAAACTTACTCCTTCCAGACACATATGCATCACACACTTGGAAGATGATCTTTCTTCATGTTCCTTAAAGAATCATAGCAGGTAGTAACAAAACGTCAAGGGGGACCACAGGACTCGGAAGCCCTGTCCCAGTTCTGAATGCCCTGGATGTATAAACTACCCTGTGAGGGCACAGGCCTACTGGATGTCTCCTCCACTGTCTGGCTCTGAGGGTCAGAACAGCTGCCAAGGAAGTGGGGTCCCAGCCTACTGGGGAAAGAAAGAGACACATCCTGGCATACTTGCCTGGTGATACAGTGAACCATGATGACAGCAAAGTTTAAAGTGCCTGGCCATTTTGCACAAAGGAATAGGAGGCTGGCCAGATATTCATGTGTCCTGCTTCAAAGGGTGGATAACAGGTCTCTGTTCACACTCCATATCAATGATTGATTCATACAGCATGTCAGAGGTGCCACTCTCTCCAAGGTGTTTGAGGTTTACACCCAAGCTTCTTTTGCTGAAAAGAAGGGAAAATGAAGAACAAAGGAGCAAATTTTTCTGTGGGGTCTGCAGCATTCAACATCACATGAGAATTTTTCCTTCACAAGTTCATTCACAAAAAGATGTGTGGTCCTTTTGGTTCCTTTAAATTCCAACCATTCACTGAACTAAGATGGACAGAGGATTTCAAAGTCAGAGGGCTGGATTCCTGGCTGTATAAACACAATCACTCCCAAGAGAGTCTTATGCTGAATCAATGGACAGGGAACATTTTCTGAAGTAGCCGTAAGTTGGAAAGTTCAAGCAGTGGGACAGTCTTTTCAAGACAGTATGAAGCAATCAGGGTAGAGATGGGGTACTTCATTTCTGCTACTGTATCTTGGTGAGCCTCTAACCTGCTCTGGACCTGAACTTCCCCACCTACGGAATGGAAAATCGTTCCTGGCGCTTTAGGCCTGGTCCCTAAGCCTGTTCTGTCCAGATCCTCATGGGAACTTTCATCCACAGCAAGTGGATGCAGGTGACTCTCCATATTCCCACCATCCTCCACCAGGACCCATGTGCAGGGCTGAGTCTACCTTCACATGGTCCCACCCCCAGTATCTATGCTTACCTATGTTCAGCAAAGCTGAGCAAAGGGGTGGGAGCATAGGACAGAAAAGAGGAGGAGCTGGGCCTTACCTCCAGCTTAGGCTTTCTACAGGATGTTGGGGCAGGGCTCCAAAATGCTCAGCTTTCCTTTCTGTAAAACAGATGAGCTACAGTCTTAACCTCCTTTCACCAAGGGGGTAACAATTCCTCTCCCACCCAGTCCCCATAGCACACACTAGCAGCCAGATGGACTGAGAGTGGGGACCACCCTGTTCACGCTTCTGGCCCACTACAAGTCTTATTTAATCTGCAAAAATACCGACCTAAAACTGAGCTCCCTGGCCTGGAAAAATGAGGCTACTGGAGCTGCCCTGGCAAGGCTGTGTGGCAGTACTGTGGCATCACATCTCTGTCCTCATAGGATGTGGGCTGCAAGCTGACTCTGCTTAGAGAGAACATTAACTACACCTCTTTATTATTGAGAAGAAATTTATTGGAGACATCCCTCCCTCTCTCCAGCTTCTCCTTTACCTTCGCAGAAAAGTAAACATTTAATTTTTTTTGTTGTTAATAGATTTAATGTTCATTTGTCGGTAGCCTAGGGGCAGGAACGCGTGACATTTCAAATAATTGTTGTTTCGGGGGTATCCTCTGGAGGAAAATGCTGCAAAAGTGTGGAGAAGATTTAAGTAAATTACTGTGTCAGCTTCTATTTATTCCTTACATGATTGCCAGAGGCAGGGCTGCGAGATAACCATTAGAGGCCCAGCCATAAAACAGGGAAGCAGAATTTCAAAAAGCCGGAGTGCCATTACTGGAAAGTTAGTGTGTAACATGTTAAATTATCCCCAAAGTAGGGGAGGTAGGAGGGGGGGGAGGCACGTGTCTAAGAGTGAGAGAAAAGAAAAAAAGAAGAAGAGGGACTGTGTGAGTGAAAGGAAGGAATTGCTCCATGGGGAAGGAGCGAAAGATTAGATAGATAGATAGACAGACAGATAGATAAATAGAGGAAGAAGGAATGAAGACTAGGGCAGTCCTTGAGTCCAGCTCTGTGGGTCTGCCATGATGCTTGAGGACCTTTGGAGCAGGGTGTTCAGTTTTGGGGTCCTGTCTGAGGATGTTGAGGTGGGATGACGCAGGAAGAGGAACAGCTGGGCACTACACTTGAGATGTTTCAAAGCTATGTGATGACTCATCTGAAGCGGAGCGAAACCACTCCTTTTGCCTATAGCCAGAAAAGGTTGCAGACCTAGCAAATCCAGTTCCCTCTGTGTAAGCAGCAAGAAGCTTGGGCCTAGTTGCCTCCAACTTTGTTGCCTTCACAACTCTGGGGCACAACCAGAAGCTCTGAAGAGAATCCAATTTGCTGCCCATTGAGGCATCTTGCCTTCTTTCTTTGCTTTTCACTTTTCACCTCCAAAAGGTATTCCATCATCCCAGTAAGGGGGGCTGTCCAGTTTGGTCTCGTGCCAGGTGCAGTTCCAATCCAAGCATGACTGCTCAGCTCCAGCCTCGTATGCAGGCACTTATGGTTCCATCAGGAAAGGCCTTTGCACTGGGAAGAAGCAGCAGGGGCAGAAAGAACTGTAAAAAATGTTGCATGTTCAAAAAAAAATCACCCTGAACTAACAGGGGGAAGTACAGAGCAAATATACTTGCTGGGAGCAAACTGCTTTCTCCCTATGTGGTCTTTCTACAATGATGCAGGCTAGGGAAGAGAAGAAAGAGGTGGGCACCAAGATGCTGAACCAGCCCACAGAATGGGCCAGTGTGAAGGAGGCATGTGAGGACCCAGGACATTATTCCCTGCTCTCCCTGTCCCATCTCAGCCTTTGCCTGCCTGGCTGACATGCTGAATTCTTTGAGGTTTACTACATTGTGTGTGGAGGCGGCTGAAGTCTGTGGACATGAAAGCTTCAGCTATGCCAGCAATCTCTAGGACACCCCAACAGCATCTAGGTGTTGGCTGACTAGTGGGAAGGCAGGTCTCTCCACCCAGCATAATGAGCTTCATGCTTTCCCTCATCAGATCCTTCCCATCTCCCACCTCTCATCTGTGGGACAGTGTATCACCCAAAGGACCAGTGAGGGGCAGAGGCAGCCCTGGCTCTGCTCAAGACCATGAACACTGCTGCAAGATGATTCTCAGGCTGAAAGTTAAGCAACTCTTGAAAACAAAAGGAAGGAAGCTTGCCTGGAAGGAATGGGAAATGCTCAGGTTCTGACGTTGAAGCTAACAGAAACGGACAGGAGCCAGCTCATTAGCCATTGGGGGCAGGAGGAGATCCTGTGGAGCAGCAGGCAGGTTGTGTCTGCCACGTGCAGGATTTTTGCTAAAGTGCCTAACACAGCAGGAGAATGGCCCCATGGCCCTTTGCTGTAATCAGGCCTGGCCCTTCCTTCTCACAGCTCAGCCATCCCTTGACTTCCCGCACCAAACACTCCTTGTCGTGTCCATTTGTGCTGCTCTAGCCAGCCCCTGCCTGTCCTGCACCAGCCTCCCCATCAGCCTTCCTCCACTCCTGTTTATTACTCACACTTTACAGCTCGGCACTGCCCTCTGACTCATTGCCCAGAAGCTGCCTGTTCTCCTTTTCTTTCATTGTAATTTATTTACATCATGAAAAACAATTAAGTTCCAAAAAGTCTTATTTATCCCAGAGATCTGGTTTTATCTTCCCCAGCATCACTCTTCATTTGTTCCTGCCATTGCTTCATTATTCCCCACTCTTTCGTCCAAGGCAAGCTCGGCTGTGTGGGAGGCAAGGGACTCACAAACTTGGGACTAGGGCCCTGTAGCCCCAGCCTCTCCAAGCCAATGGCTCTGCTCCCACCCTCTCACCCAAGAGCATGGGAGTCCAACCACACACTCAACAATAAATAACCAGGGAGATTTTTAAAAATTTTTTTTTTAACGACTCACAAGGAAGACTTGCTGGTTAAATCATTGCTAACTCTCAACCTCCTCAATATTTCTTTGCTAATAGACTTCAGGTTTAATTGAAGGATCTTCTCTGGACTCTGTCTAAGGCACCATTTTCTCTTTAACCCCACCGCTCACAGCCTCACAAAAGCCAATCCATTAAGGGTCTTCATTAGTTTGAGCACCAGCCAACCACCCAAGCGGCAAAGGTCAAACACAGTCACCTGTCACAACATGGCAGTAAAACTACTAATTGTATGGGAACAAATGAGATAAAAAGATGGTACTATTATGCTATTTGATTTATTTTGTTTCCAAAGAGTCATTTAAGTCTAATTTACTTTGCAAGCTATAGAGTGGGCCTGTGTAGATACAGATACTTGTGTGAGCAAATGTGGATGTGTACATGTGCACGTGTGTGTATCTCTCTCATGCATGCATATACACATGTGTGCACATACAGGGGTCTGAAATGCAAGTCTAGGGAACCATAAAGTCATGGCACCATAAAGACTTAAATTTAACTCTTCATACAGGCAGAACTCCATGTCACACTGAGATGGCTCTGCAGTAGCAGCACAGAGTCACATCAGCCCTACTGCTGCCAGCTCAGTTGCCCATGCACTGTTCCTCAACATCCCAACTGCAATGGCAATGGCCAAGGCAGCCAGTGCAGGGTCCCATATCGGAAGGGCGTCTGCTTTGGAAACCTTTCTCTTTCCCTTTTTTTGTGCTCAGGAGGAGAAAATGGCCCACATGCCCTCTGGTGGACAAATGCCACTTAGCAGCTCTAGGATCCAATTGGAAAGCTGGAAGTGGCCATATTTGTAGGCACAGAAAGAAGTCTCCGTAAGAGGTTTTTAAAAGCTTGCTTTCTCTCCAGCTTGTCCTGGCAATCATGTTCTCAGCACATGTCTGTGACTGCCAACTGAAAAAATCTGGGCTTTCTGAGGCACAAAAAACACAGCCCAGCCTCACCTCTTCATTGTAGGTGCCAAATCAACACAGCCATCTTCACCAACAGTTCCCATTACCAGATGGGGGTACCATTTTTCCTGGAAGAAGACATAAATAGTACTTCTCCTGGAATAAAGACCTTCTTATTCAAACACAGGACCCAGTCTCAGGCTGTGTAGTCACACTTCAGCATAGCAGACAAAACATCTGGCAGAATCAGGACAAAAGTTTCTATAGCTTTTAAAGGACACTCACTGCTGATCACAACTTTGATATTGAATATAAATCTCCAAGAATTCCCTGAATAGAGATGAAATGTTCAGGGGCTTTCCAAAGAATAGATCTCTCCATGCTCAGGCATTAGGGACACTCTCTTGGCTTCTTTGTGGTTAGGATCAATTCTCTCAGGGCAATGCAGGGAAGACAGCAAGGGACCACAAGCTCTTGCAACAAACAAATGTAGGGAGACATGACCACATAATAGCAATGAGATAGCTTCCTCCTGCACAACCAACAGTGTGGTATGATATGTGGCCAGACTTCATGAGTAGAGTTGTTGGGGGAGTGGGAATAATTCCATCAGGCAGCAATGTCATTTCTGCTTTTCTTTGAAGTTTTTTTACCATCTCTCTTCATCAGGGAGTCACATAGATCATCACTATCAATACTTCCTATTGCGTGTTGTACAGCAAATAAAGACTCACAATCAAAAAGGAAAAATATTCACTTGAAACATTTCAGAGCATTATGAAGGCTATTTTCAAATGCCTACTTGCACAGGGAAGCCCTTTAGTTGCAATAAACCCAGCTGAACAGAGCTAGAGAAAACTAAAACTAGGAATAAAGAACAGGCAGATGGTTCCTAGGTGAGCATAGCTGAGGAAAGAACCTGGGGAAGATGAAAGCAGATGACTGCATGGTCACTTCCAGTGCACATAGCAGCAGGGACTACACAGCTGAAAATACAGCTAGGATATTTGTAAGATCTGGCTGAAGGAGGATGCAAGTTCCCCTCTAAGTGGCAAGAGCATTCCTGCACACTACTGGCTCCCTTGGCTGTGGTGGCCTAGTATGGCCCAGCCATTCAGACATGGCTGCCTTTCAAAGAAGAGCCGGGGTCACGCCTGTCAAGCTCAATCAAACATGTCCTTGCGTTCACTCCAGCAAGCAGATTAGCGAGACTTAACTTGTTCTTGGCATTATGGGAGATCACATGGGCATCTGTGAAACATGAAAAGCAATACATGCCATCCCCCTCCTGTTCTGGTGCTCCCAGAGTCCAGAGAACTTCTTGTCCTACGTTTTCTATTCCTGCTGAAAACAAGGAGGAGCTTGATTACAGCTTCATGTGCCAATGGTGAGCATTTAGGTTAGCCAATACTATCATTAGGGACCTGAATCACGTCAGCTGTGCTTCTGCTCCTTATTTTCCTCATCTTTTCTCAGTTTGTCCCCAACCTCTTTCTCCTTGCCTCCCCCCTTTCACTTTGCTCCCGTCTCACTTCATGACTTCCCCCAGTGCTGAGATCAGCCATACCACATTGCTTGTCTTCAGCAGTCATCAACATGTTACAGAGGATCCCACCAGCCCAAACTCATTAGCCCTTAGCTAACAAAGGGCTCATGGGAAAAATATATTCCCTCAGTCTGTATTTAGAAAAAGACATTTCCTATCTTGGGTGAGAAACAGACTCCACCAAGCTTGTGACGCATCATCACAGCTACCAGCAGGACCCCACAGTGGAGCTGATTTCTGGGAAGAAGGGAAAATTGGAAGTTTTTTTGCTGGCAGTGGGTCATTTGCACCATGTGAATGTATCCAATGAGCTCTAAATTGGCTCCAGAACTGGAAGAAGGGGAAGGGATGGGGTATGACAAGAGCATTAAAACACTTCTCCTTTTTTTTGTTATTCAAAGGTTACATTTCAATTCACCTTTTCTTCTGTCCAAATTTGAAAAATAATAAACCACACGGGGCTTCCTGAGACTTTTTTCCTCCATTCCCCAGATATTCCCATAACACAAGAGGGTAAGCAGCATTTCACAGCTCCAGCGGAGTCCAAATTAGTTTTTTTGGCAACTAAATGCAGTGTCTCTTCCACTATGCACACACACACACACACACATTGCTGCCTACAGCATTAACAGATCCTGCCTGAAGTGCAAAGTCAAGGAACCAAAAGGATGCAATGCCAGAATTAAAACTGCCTTGTAGTGTTAAAGTCCCTTAACACACGTTGCATTATGTTATCAGCTTCAATTACACAATCTCAACTATATTTCCAAGGAAATGGCTCCTTAATCTAGGGCTTAGAATGGTGTTTCCTTAGTAAGTGGCTCTGCCTTTATTTTCTCTGTTCATTGTTAGGTGCTATGCACTACACTCACTGTGCAAACCTTTTTCAGAAGACAAAACTGTACATTTCTTTCTCCAGTGTTTTTTCAGTGTTGTTCACAAGAGTGGTTGAATGCTTTTCTGAGTTGAACCCACTTATCTTCCAAAAATGGGACTTCTTATTTCCATTCTAGAGACAAGAAACTAAGGCACACAGAAATGAAGATTCAAAGGCATCTGGTTCATTTTGGAAACCCTTTATGTTTTCAGTGCACTTAGCTCACTCTGTGCAAGCACCACAGTACCCGTTATATTCAGCAGTGATATCTGTGACTCAGAGCCACACCTCAAGATAAAGCAGGGGGAAGCATGACCCTAAAAATTAGTGAATTATTACTGGGGCAAAGTGATTCATCCAACATCTCTTTGGAACTCCCCTTTCAATAACCATGCAATGAGCATTTCTTCACCAGACCCTGACTCCTTGCAGGTTCAGTAAGTAAAGAGGCAGAGGCTATACGGACAAATCTCTTTCACTCTGCTCCACTCCTGAGCACATCCATGTTGAGCAGTGAAGAAGACAGGAATACTATTTAAAATGTTTGTAACCAGAGATTTGTCTATAAGGAACACAGACAGAGATGCCTGGCAGAAGTTATCAGATCTTCACCATACTAATGCTGACCACAATATGAAAAAAATGTTCTTTTAATACTATTGTGGCTGGTTTTTTTCTGTGGGAGAGGGGAAAGAAGATATTCTTAGCTTGCTTTTCCAACATGTAAGAAAACAATGTACTCCCCCCCTCCCCCCAATCCAAACCAAAAGAAAAAAGACCAGGCACCACACTGTCAAGAATAATTGGCTGTGCAAACACAATTTAGGAAGCAGCAGATTTGCAGAAAAATATCTTGGAGTGATGATGAATCACATCTATGAGTCAACTATGGCAAGCTTTTCAGGAAAAAAAAGCAGCTACCACACCAGGATTATGAACAGCAGTGTCCTTTGCAAGACATGTGAATTACTCTTCCCACTATAATCTATCCCAGAAAGGCCTCCTTTGGTGGGCTGCTTTCCATATGGGGCAATTTAAGCAACATGCAAATTTACTCAGGACTCTGAGTCCTCAGGACTGGGGAACAAATGATCAGACATCTGTGAAGATGAGATGGAAGACCAAAAGAACTGGAATTGTTTAGTTGAAAAAAAAAAGATTGAGGAGAGACATGGCAGCAGTTTACTAATAGGTGAAAGAGGGAAGGAATAAATTTTTTTCCATGTTACTGACAGATACAAAAAGAAGTTATGGGCTTAAACTGCAACAAAAAAAGATTTACTTTGGACATTGGGAAGAGTGTTAGAGGAGTAAGTACTGCAATAGATTTGCCTGGAGAGAGGAGGATGACTTCACTGGAGATTTCTAAGGACAGATTAGACAAGCACCTGTCAGAATTGCTTAGATGACTGTGATCGCTCCTTGGGAGCAGAGGTATAGGCTAAAGGTCTACTGAATAAAGCTCAGTCCTCATCAAATTCTAGCACTGTGATCCGGAGCATGGGATGCTAGTTCTGCCCAGAGAAACAAATAATATGACATTGTTTAAAATTATATTTTCCCCAAAGATATAAGTTAGTTAATAAATGTAAAACTTCAACTGAGCAAACACCTAGCCTGCAAGATCTGAGATCACACGGTTAATATTTGACAAAATCATAAGGAACAGAAAATAGGGGTTGATAATGAGAAGTTTGGGCAGATCCTACCAACAGCTGGTACTTTCAGTCTCCATTGTAACTCAAGAGATTTGTACTGATCGAAGAAGCAGTGGCTTGTGGAGCTGATGAGAAAGTCCTGGAATTACTTTTCACACAAAAGGAGGGATGGGTGAAAAACTCCAGCTCAGGGCCAGTTCATCCCAACGATCTCCTGAATTCTAACCTGGCTTTGTTTGTATCTCAGTGGCCTGTCTGCAGCCAGTAGGCCTCTCTAGACCATGGGCTGTTGTAATGTCACAGACCACCAGAACGCTCGCAGGGAACCTCTCCGCTCAACCCCTGCAGCCCCGCTCTGCTCCCTCCTCACATCAGGCTCTGCAGCAGCAGGACGGGACGCTGCTTCTGGCCGCTCTTGGCCACCGAGGAGCCCGGTCCCGTCAGCGCAAGCCGAGGGACCGCTCCGCGGCCCGGCCGTTCGCCACCCCCGGGAGCGGCGGATGTCGCCCGGGACGGCCCGGCCGAGGGAGGGCGGAGGCGGCGCCTTCAGCACCGCGGAGAGCAGCCTCGGGCCCCGCCGCGGCGGGAGCAGGCTCCGGGCCGGGAGGCGCCGGCAGCCGGGCCTGGAGCTGAGCTCCCCGCATCCTCCGGGGAAAGGGGCCAGACTCCCCTTCGGGGAATCTCCGTCCCGACCTGTCTGCCAGGCAGCTTGTTGCGGTGTAAAAACTTGCCCTGTCCGTGATTTATTCGGGCTTACCTCACTTGGGCTGAAATCTATTCCGAGGAAACGCTTAAATGTGAATGATAACTGATTCCGAAACAGAACTCTAAATTATCGTTTGACCTTGCACTGATTTTTGATCTAAAATTATTATATTGAATAAAGGTGTTCCTACCATTCCTTACCTCAGGGAAAAAAAACCACATAGCTCCGTATCGCTGAAAGGAAACGTCCTAACGTCATTTTGTTCCCATTGTAAATGGCACCAGGTCATTAACCAAGCTAGTTACTACTCACCCATTTGTTACCCATCCTGCCAACCAGAAAACCAGCCTGTTACTTGGATAATCAGATAATTGCATTTCACATTTTCAAATAACCCTTAACAAGTGAGAACTAATTAATGTCCATAACGCCCCAATGAGCTATGAATGCTTACTTCCAACTTACTGCTAGGGAAACTGAGGCAAAGAGCTTTCATCCCAGGCTACAAAATCTAGCCAAGGAAAATGAAGAGCTAGAAGAAACGCCTGGTTCCCAGCCTTGTATTTGCTCCATTCCCCGGGAAACACATGAAGGATACTTTTACCCGTATTATAAAGCTACCAGCAACCACTGAATCAACTAAACCATCAGTCAGCCTAATAATTAGCCAATTAATTAGCAACCACCCAAAGCAGCTTCATTTACTCAGGGCTCCATCTAACACTGTACTAGCAGGAAAGTTGGATGGGAAAATCTAAACAAGGAATGGAATAGCAGAGCTTTACCAAGTGCCAGGCTCTGTCCAGCTTGCTAACAGGGAACAGTAGTCAGCTTGAGGGTCCAGCACTGCAGCTGAGTTTCTTGGTGGTTGATGCATGCAGGTCCACATTCCTAGGTCCTGCTGGAGGGGAAGAGGATCCTCTTGACCAGGGAAGGGGAAGACTGGGAAGCCAGTTTTGAACCTGAGTCCCAACATGCTTTCCAGAGGCCAGGGGCAATGCATACCCTTCACTGCGTACAGGGAACAGGCAAAGTTTCAGCTGTGCCTTCACAAACTACATCTAAGTGGTACACTTCCAGTGTAGTGCAGTGTTGGGAGCCTGGTAAAAAAGGAATCTGTATCACACAGGGCTTGGTGTATTAGCCATCGTCCTGTTCAAGTCCTTCCTACTAAATCCTTTTTCCCACATGGAAACTAGCAGATCCCTACTGAACTGACAGGGACATAAGAATATTGAGAGCAGGGAGAAAATGTCCCCACAGAAAATGTGGCAAAGCAGGAAAGGTTGGGCATTTCCATTCAGGGTGGCTGGGGAGTACCAATGTCCCAGGATTACTCACCCAAGCATTCTGGACTCAGAAAGCAGCTGCAGTGAAAAGTCAAAAGGTCTGTATAAAAGAGAAAGGCTTCTTTGCAGGTAAAGCCTTTAGCATGAGGCACATAGAGAGATCTTTTGGAGGACACAAGACTGTTATTGTTGTTATTATTAACCTCTGGGCTTACAAGGAAAAAAAATTGTATCTTCAAGACCACTCTATCAGCTAGTTAAGAGCTTTCAAATGTCCAACTAAAAATGTTTGGGTCTGTTTAGCATGAAGTAAAAACAAAATAGCAGTTAAATTTATATTTAAAGCTACTTTAAATTCTTAGCCCATGCTATCAGGGAGTGAAAGACTAATTGGTAGCATTGGGAAAGAAGTTCTTAACCCTGAAAAAAAAGTGGGTGAAAAAATAGAATCTTGTGGTTATCTTTATGTAAACTTTTCTTCAACATTTGAGGGATTTCAGTACAAATTTCTCCCAATAGAGAAAAAAAAATTAAAATCATATGGTCTCCTGAAAGACCAAAGCCACACCAGCAGTAGTTCTGCAGGACAGAGCAGAGAGTATGATGTTGTACATACTCTGCTCCCTCGTCCTGATAATCAGAGTGAATTTTTCATAGTGCTTATTGCAAAAAGATACTTTCTGCACTAATTAGCTGAATCAGATAATTATTTTCCTCCTTTGAAAACAAGATGTTTTATTCAAGCATTTTGATCAGACTTGAAGATGTAAGTCCAGGCTCATAAAAGATGATGTAACTATGCCTTAACCATTTGCAATCCGTTAGCTGAGCTCTGCAACCCACATTTAGCCTCTGTGAATTGCAGTGAAGAAACACCATAAAGGTAGTGTAAGCTAGTTCATTTTGCCTCCTAGCTGGGGCAGGCTGCAAATGGGGCTCCCGAGCAGCTATGTGGGCTTAGCTAATGGGAGATAACTTCTTATACTGTGATGCACTTGCAATAGTGACACCAAGTATTTGCTTTAGGCTTACCCCTCATGCTAATGCCATTAAAATGGTGTGGCTCAGCAGTTCCCAAAGGGATTATCACGAGCCTCCATTTGAGGAGCTCCTCATTTGACTGGCCCCTGCACTGCAACTTGATCTGCAGAATGGGTGTTAGGCTCACCAAGTGCCCAGTGGGGTCACCCCCACTCTCAAACTGCTTCTCCTTATGGAAAATCTTCAGCCTGTTTTGCAAAAGAGAGTGAAAAAATATTGACACAGATTCTCTCCCCTCTCTGGCCTGCAGAACTGCCAGGCAGTCTCTTGGGAAGCCCAGCAATCTCCCAGCACCTCCAAGGCCCACAGACATGTTTGTCCATAGTGCATGAGGAGAAGGCTAGTAAGGAGGCCAAGAACCACGAAGTAGCCTCCTGCAGCAGAAAAACCTATGTGAGGATATGTGAAAAATAACCCTGACTTGCTAATCCTAGCTGTGAGCAAACAATTAGCAGGAAGCAGAGGCAAACAGGAAAGCTGATTTAATTATGTGACACTGATACAGCCAGTGAACTGGAGGGGAGGGAAGGGGGGAGGCAAGGGGGGGGCCCGGGGATGTGGGGTCAAAACAGTTTGTAAAAATCTGTTTCACAAAAGCTGTTGTTCCCCTCGGGGCAGAGAGAGATTACCGTGGCTCAGTGTCTATCAAACACGGGAAGAGAATAGGGCCAGAGGCAATGAGACAGCTTCCGAGTATGAAGGGCCCTTCTTCTTCTCCGCAGCAACCAGCAGCCTGCCAAAGAATTCCTGTAAGCTCTCGGCGGCTTTGTGTGCCTGCCCGGGCTGTGGGCAGCACTGCAGCAGGCCTGCCTATTGTCGGCAGGGCTCAAAGGGAGCAGGGGAGAGAAAAGGGGAGCTGGGGGGAGGAAGAGGGCTTAAGGGGGCTTGTTGTTATCAAAGCCGCAGAGGTTATTGTGCTGGAGCAGAATCACGCTGCTTCTGAGCCCCTTCACTGTGGCTGTTAATGGAGGCGCTGCAGGGAGACAGAGGGTGGGATTTGCTCCATGTAAACTCGCCAGGGTCTCCCTCTGCACGCACTTCGCTCGCTCTCACCCTCTGGCTCAGAGCAGGCATGTGTGGAGGGAGGCAGGTGGCCCTGCACCCTCCTTTCCCATATCCACCGGCATCCAAAGACACCTGCCAAGGGAGCTGGGCTCATGCACACTCCCACCAACGCACCTGCTATAGACACAAGCTCAGAAGTGCACAGAGCAAGCACCCATGCTTACACACACACAGATGCACCTTCTGGCCACTCATGGATTCAGAGATAGATACACACACAACCAGATCTTCAAGGGCAACAGGTCATCGCTGAAGGCATCTACAGCTGGACGTATAGAGATAACTGATGGCTCATATGCATACCCTCAACATCTGGGTGCAAGTCCTTAACCCAAACACACAGAGTCAGATAAACCCATGCACAGCAGTATGTAAGCACGCTTTTCTTGGCATGCACAGACAAGAAAGTCTCAAAGCCTGTCTCGGAGATCGTGAGTGCATGGGAGAGTTAGCAGAAGGGATGCTAAGCCACATTGTTTTAAAAGCTTCACCTGCCTCACAGGAGAGGAGAAGCTGAAGGCCCCTGGGGAGTGAAAGACTCAGGAAGGGGCTTGTGAACAGGGGTCCTTTGTCAGCGGTTTTGCAAATACTGATGCTGTGTGTCATGAACTCAGAATCTCCCAAAACTCTGTGCTCCAAACACCTCCAAAGACCCTGACTGACCAGAGGAAGGGCCTGATACTGAAACCAGGACATGTCCCAAGGGACCACAGAGTCAGGGCGAGCAGTGTGGAAGAGCCAGATCCCTGTGCAAACTCTGGCCTGACTTGGATCAGGGACAAATGAGCACTGACACGAGGCAGTTCCCAAAGTCCAGCACACAAGTCCCACAGACACCATGAGGGATCCAACTTCCTACTGTGGGAACTAAGCCATCAGACTTGAAATCACAAAAGAAACTTTTAATGGGGACCAGAGCCTCTATCTCCTTATCCCCCAAAACTTGCCCAGGGGAAGTACCAACGAAAGCCCCTCCAAGGCACTGTGCCAAAAGGGAGGTTTCACATGTGTATCAGACCCACAGCCAAGACCTTGATGGAAAAAGGAAATCCCAGAGGCCTGGCCCACTTCTTTCTTTAAGCTTGGCCGTAAAAGGAAATCACTATGAAAAAACTCAACAAAGCCTCCTTCTTTCTGGACCAGGAAATTTTCTTCATGCTCATGTCAACCAGGTTGGTAGAAGCTTTGCTCCACAGTGGTCAAATCTACACCTGACCACAGCTCTGGTCAAAACAGCCTTCACCTGCTGAGCGTGAATGGTGGACAGTAGGTGCATTACACAGCAGCCAGACCCCCTCTTATTCCCAAGGTGGCCCCACTCATCAGTCCCAGGGAGATGACTCGCCCTTCGACCCAGTGCTGATTCACCATATCGGTGCTAGTCATACCCTGCCCAGACTCACAGAAACACTCACATGCAAGAGACCCGTGCGCGCGCTCGAGCACACACACACACGTGCACATGTGGGGTGAGAATAATTCATCTGCACCCAGCACCTTCTTCTTCATCCCTTCTCCTCCCACTCCCACCCCATCACCCAGCAGATGCTGCTGAGCCAGCCTGGGAAGGCAGGCAGGGAGCTGGGAAGAGGGATGAAGAGGTACCCCAAGAGGGAGAGCGGCAGCCGCCCACAACCCTGGTAGGAAAAGTAGGGGGGCTGAGGCTGTGGGGGAGGGGATGGAGGCAAGGCAGGGAGGGCTTCTCATTGTGAGGGAAATTTTATTTTTAACAGATGCTAAGGCAGATGGCACAGAATTAACAGAAAATGGGAGAGGAAAAAAGAGGAAGAACATTACTGGCTCCAGAGAGAGTGGACATTAAAAAAATAAAGAATAAGGGAATGAAAACAAGTTTAAGTACTCTCTCCAGAGGAGGGGGGGAGGGAAAGCGTGAGGCAGAGCAGGGACGAAGCAGCGTGATAATAACCAAAGGCGTGAAATTGCAAAAGTAAAATTTGTGGCACTCGGGAGGGGCTGATAAGGCCCCAGCTTCATTGCAAAACTCACTCAGAAATTACTGATGTGATGTTTTAGCCTTTATCATTAATAATAATCGAGAGTGGGGAGCGGGGTGGGGGTGCCTGAAACAAAGAAGGAGAGAAATCGTGTGAGCATCTGAAACCTGGGGAAGGAGGAAGAGGCAGTGAGGGGCAAGCTGGGGTAGAGGAGAGGATCAGAGAAAGGGGTCCAAATCAGGGAGAAAAGGGACAAGAAGGGAAGGGAAAGCTGAAAAAAAGAAAAGGAAGCAATGCCAGCCAAGAAAATAAGAGGAGGAGGGAAGAGCTGGAGGAAGAAGGTTAAGGGACATGAGGAGAACAAAGGGGAAAGGCAGACAAACAGGAGTTGGGGAAGAAAATGCTAAAAAGTGAGGGGGGGGGGGAAGGCAGCTGGGGGGGGAGAAGGGGGTGAATGGAGAAATGATAGCAGAGATGAAATAGTGGGAGAAGACAGACTGCAGGACAGGGAGTAAGAGAGGGGGAGACAAAGAGATATGGCCCTGCCGCTCTCCTCCCAAATTAATCGAGGATACATCAACCCAAGCCACTAAAACAGAGCTATTATGAATGGGTTAGTCACAGGTGGAGTTAAAGGCCTACAGAGGGATATTAGCCAAAATTGAGTGGCTTTTAATTTCTTTCTAACGAGAGATTGTGGCTGGGGAGCCAGACACTGCCTCAGCTTAGCTAGGCCTGAAGGCAGCTAAACACAGGAGCCGGCAGCTTCCCACAGCCACGCTAAACCACAGGCGAGCTGACCTGTGCGGTACACGCAGTGAGATGGAAAAGGCACACGTGAGCTGACCTGCCTGCTCCGTGCAAGGAAATGTCAGAGCCGCACATCACAGCGTGGGGACACAGACAACAAAGCTGGCAGGCACCCACCGGACCACTCTGCCTCCTCTCTGCACCAGCACAGGGCTGTGCTGACAGACAGAGTTCCAGTGTTTTGCAACCCATCGGTGAGCTGGGGGGATTCACCCTGCCCATCAGGGCTTTGCTGTTTACTGAGAGGAAGATCCCCCTGCACTGCAGCCTGCTCATTGCCCTCCTGGAGAGACCAGGGAGCTTCAACACAAGACCAGGACATCTGGGTTCTATTTCTGGCTCTGCTGCTGGCAATTCACCACATTTCTCCATTTCCCCATCTGCTATCTGGGAGTAATGCAGTATTGTTAAGACTAAGCACTTAAAAATGATGAATCAGACCATCTCCCCATTCCAAAATCATGAGATTGGTTTAAAAAATCATCACCTTCAAGAAGGATAGGGCCATGTGCAGAACTCACACACCTTCAGAGAACCTGGTCTATAGGACTCTAGTTTCCATGCTTTTCTACAAGATTTAGAAAGAGGTTTCTTTCTTTTCCTGAGCTTAAAGCTCATGGTTCATCTGGTCACATGATGTTGGGATGGTGTGGGAAAAAAAAAAAAAAAAAAACAAACTCCAGAACTGGTAATATTAAGTAACATGAATTTTCTCCTCTAGAGCCATGTGTGAATTTTCCATTAAAACCTCTTACTTCCCAAAGCATCAATTCATTAAGACCAAAGGGAGGGGTCAATTTCTAACAACTATCTTTCCCCGAAGCAATTTCAGAGAAGGGGAAAGAAAAGAAAAAAAAAAAAAAACACAAAAAAAGTTGTGGAACCATGGCAACATCCAGCTCTGACATTTTCTAAACAAAAACATTTGCTTTATGATTGAAAATGACTTTTTGTTTTTAAGTTCTAGACCATTTAGGCTTAAAATGAACTTTCAAATGGTAAAAAGTTGCACTGTGAACAAAATATTTAATTTGATCCAATACAAAATTTTGGGGCTAGGATATAAGGAGAGGGAGGCAGGGTTAGGACGATAATCAAATTATCCCTCTGTGAAAGAATTACATATTTTTACTTCTTATCCCATTTTGGAGCAGAAGTAACTGCAGTTTACAAATTCTCAAAGAAAAAAAAATTATTTCCTGCTTAGATCCAGTTTCCATCTATATGAGATGTTTTAAGGACTGCGGTTAGTATATGCTAAGTATTCTTAGTTTATGTATTTATTTCATCCATTGCCCATATAATCCAGCCTAAATAACTCCCACATACACTTTCATCTCATTGCTGTTCAAATACTCACACATCTTCCCCTTTTCCAAGCTGAACCCAGGCTTGCTTGTGATATTTGTGGAATTCACTCAGGAGTGGATGAGCTTTCAGGTGAAAGACACAAGCCAGATGAGCAGGAAAGTGTGTGTGACCTCTGAGCCCACAAAAACACTTCTGCAGAATATATGTGAAGACACTCCTCAAATCAGGGTAAACTCACATGACAGCAGCATAGAAGCACAGTAGTACATGTGATTATACAGGTTTGGTGCTGTTTATGGAACATGTATTACACATGTGCTAGGTCACAAAACACCACAGAAGCTGCTCTTAGTGCATGGAACATCACATGAAATCTGATAACAACAGCCACGTCTAATGAGCAGAAGTCACATCTGGAAATCATCTGCTAATTCATCTGAAAAGAATTCATAAACTTGAAAGACAGCCAAGCTTAGTGGCAAGGTAAATCTGTATCCCTTCTCTGGATCTTACTGACACTTGGATGAAGAAACTTTATCCTTCTAATGAAAGAGCCTGCAAAGAGAAGGGACAACATTCACGCAAGGGTGTAATCTTGTGCTGGGGGCAAAAGACCCAGAGGCAGGGTTGCTGGGTTCCAAGCTCAGCTTCAGCACTTTGCCTCCAGCTCCACCAGAAAATAAACAGGTGCATCTGGTTTGGGGCTTTCATTCATTTAAAACATCACAGGCTACCTTTCTTTCAAAGACACAAGAGAAAGATCATGTACATTCTTCTCTTAGTCAAATGGTGAGTTCAACTGGGAGAGGTCAGCAGTGCTGGAGTCTAGTTTGTCCATCTTCTGAGCCTCCTCCACATCTCCAGCTGGAGAATCTCTTACCTGCCCATCAGGGAAATAGTCCCATGGCATGAAGTTCAGCCTTCAGGGAGAATTCACTTTCTCACTGAGATAGGGGGACCTTAAGAAAGATCTTTATAGCAGACAGAAAAACAATATCCTAGAGTGAGAATGTCCCAGGGGAGAGAGGAAAGCAGGCATAAGTGATCAGAGCATGTAGAAAGTGCACCAGAAACATAGAGGAGAGGGGCAGGGCCCCAGAAATCAAGCACTGAATAATGCCAATGTACACATCCTTACTCAGAGACCTCAGACTTCCACATGCAGGTTTTCCAGCTCACTCACTGATGCAGGAGAGCTGGCTTGAGCATCCAGTGTTTCCTGTTGATAATTCTTCTGCCCCGTCTGGCGGCATGGAGCAGGGACCATTTCCCACTGCCACGAAAGCCTTTTTCAATATGCACTGTCTCCCCCCTGGGCTGCCAGCTGAGGCCACTCCCTGGAGAGCTACACCCCTCTCAGAGTCTATTAAAGCTCAATTACCGAGGGCTGACTGGCCTCGTTGTCTGGCAAAGGGAGGTAGGATACTCCTTTCCCTCCCAGGGTTGGGACCGCTTTACTACGGCCCGGCCAGCTCACATCTATGTATTAATTTAATAAGATCAAATCAAGTACAAGAGGGGAGGGGAGGAAGGCAGTGAGAGCAAAAGCTGTAAAGGTGGCAGCTCAGAAAGCCACGAGTGTCTTCCTAGGCAAGACTGGCTGGCTCAGTGATGACAAAGGGTACATTGCTGATTTACACTGCAGGCACAATGGAGCCATCTTGATTTACACCAGCAGGGACCTCCTGACCCTCCCGGCCTCACAGACCCTGTCCCACCAGCATCTTCCCATGCCAGCCCAGCACAGCATCTGATCCACTGGTGCTTTCCCAAGGACCAAAACCACTCCCTCCTACATGTTTCCCCAGGAGGTTTCACACCTCCAGCAAAGAGCTGTCATCAACACCAACTCAAAAGTTTCTACCAGGGATAAATAGCTTCCTTCCCACCTACACCCTCTCTCCTTGAATGTATCTTCTGGGGTCTGAGTCCATAGATGGAATTATACAAATAGATCAGTCATACAGATAGCAGTCGTGTTTCATTTGCTACTCAGAATCCTTATGGACAAGAAAAATAGGAGAAGCTGAAAAAATGTAAACACTTATTTTGTTCCTCATCCCTTAAGGACCCATGTTTTCTAAAGTTGCTTACATCAGCGAAGAAGGTAGAGGCAAGGGAAAGGAGGACACACTGTTATGCTGAAGGTCTAACTTTGGCTTAGCATGTCTCCATCATGGTCCACAGGACTCCTGTCACACAGAGGTCAAGAGGTAAGAGCCTCAGGTGTCTCTGGAAAGCATCCTTTATCCTCATCAAACAGGTGAGGAAACTGAGGCAGGGGAGAAGGCTGGCAGCCATTTACAAAACCTCTCAGAGATGTGCCTGAGAACCAGAGACAGATGAAGCAGGGTCCCCTAAGCACCAGGCTGCCTGTCTTCCTTGGTACACTGTGACACCTGCCACCAGCCTAGGAACAAGGGAACAGAAGAGAGGAAACTCAACAAATGCAAACCATTCACAGGCATCACAGAATAGACAGTAAGCCCAGAAGGGTTTGCACAATTTCCCATCTCCAAAGTGCAAAATCACCGCTCACCTCTAAGACAGACTTGAATCCTCTGGTAGAAGGCACACGCTCAGCACATTGAGTCACAGGGCAGGAGCAGGCCCTGCTAAAACCTCCCCTATTCCCTGTTCCCAGCAGGTCAGGCTCTGTGGCAATGCTCTCCAGAGCTCCTCCTGAAAATGCATCTCTGGTGCTGAGTGGAGAGAGCAGGATGTAGCAGTGTAGGGAAGCATGGATGGTCCAGCCTCTTCGGCTCACAGGTGCACAGCAGAGCGGGGCTGGCACACTCCTTGTGCAGCCAGGAGACAAGAGCTCTCTTGGGTGCAGAGGTGAGCTGCCAAGAAAATACCTGAACCCTAGAGCTTCCTCTCTTGCCTTAAATTAACAGAGCATACCATGCAGCATGGAGCAGTGTCAGGACCTGGCAAGTTTCACAAGGCAAAGAGGAAGCATGTCGTCTGCTGCCAGCTGTGCCAAGCCTCCAGCTTTCTGCCTCTTGGCAGGACTCCAGAACATTTCTTGCTCTTCTGCAGCACCTTCCTTGCTGGGGCCCTCCAAAAAACTTACCTATTTTCTGGCTCAGAGCATTGAGGCCAGCAGGAACTGATACTTTCTCACTCCCATCAAATGTGTCACTTCAGACTGGACAGAGAAGAGATGTGGGCATTTGATCTGGTAAAGAAAACATGGGCTGGGTGTCATTGTCCAGAGATGGAGTGGAAGGGGTGGGATGGGGCAATTGACATATACTCCCACACAGGCTGGGCACCAGGGACAATAGTGACATCTGTCCAACAGGCGCTGGTTCCACTTGGATCATTCCTCCAGGGTTCATTTTCCAGGATGGCCTGGTACATGTCCACTTCCCTTCAAGGTAGCAGTTTGAGGAGGCTGTGGCTGCATGACTGGATCCCAAGGAGAAAAAACAAGTTGCTGTATGCCCTGTAGTTTGCACAGGCAGTCATCTCCAGAGATGCTGGCATTTTTCATTCCTTGGCAGCACTACCACACTGGACACCACAATATCCCAGCTACCAGGCACACATAGCCCTGAGATCTGAGTGAGGCCTGTAAAAAGGACACTGCTGTCACAGTCCCTTTAGACCTTGGCAAAAACTGGGGTGCTTACTGCAGATGCCCACTTTTTTAGTTTTATTCTGGACCTTTTGATACTTGCCGCTTCTCTTCAAACTTCAGCATTTGGAGTCATGACATTTTAGGGGATATGAATTTGGAGGGCAAGGTCTCGAAGGACAGAGGTTTAGCTGTCCTTTAGTGGAAGAAAACCAAACGGATTCAACAACCCCAGAAGGCAATAAAAAGAACATTACACGAAAGCCAATGGGGTTTTGTTTTGTAATTTACTGGCTTTGACTCTAGACATGCTGAACAAAACCTCCCACCAAAAAAACGACCCAAACCTTCCACCTGCACAAAGAGCATGAAACGTCCCACATGTGCAGAGACCGGGTGCAGCGGAAACACCTCAACCCCTTCCCATTCAGAAACCCAAAGTGGATCCCTGCAGTCCAAGCCCAGGCTCATCTGCTTCAGCCAAAAGGAAGTGTACCGGGCTGGTGATTCAGAGAGCTGAACCTTCACTTAAGAGGAGTCTTGGCCTTGTGCCATCCCTGGTTTAAAACCTTCAGAGCCTCAGAGGTGAACATGTTCTCGCTAGAAAAAGAGAAGGAATAGGGCCAAAGAGGAACAGGTCAAACCTGCTGCATGCTGGTGAGGGAGACCTCCAAGGAAACAACACGCACCAACAGAGCTGCCCAGGTTTGATCAGCCCCACACTTGGTGTATTGAAACCCCACCAAAGAGTGCCTCAACTTGCAGTGGAGTTGAGCAGTGGCTGGGAAACTCCAGCAGCACACCAGTGCAGGCACAAAGTAAAGGCTCTGCCCCACAGTGCAAAAGGCAGGGAAAGGCAGGTGAAGTGAGGTGAGGTGGCTTAGGCTACCCAGCAAGCTGGTGGAAAAGAAGAATCGAATATTCCCTCGTGTGCTGCCCATGCCCATTGCTCCAGCTGCCTCCCGCTGAGGTAACAGGATCTGATACCACAAAGCACCTTATCCCTGGTACTGGCATCTGACACAGCCAAGACAGGCATCAAATTTTCACTCAACTAAAACATGGCATGATGCGCTGCCTAGGAAGCCCTGTGTGCCATGCTCCTAGATGGAGCCTTAAGGCAGATCGTTTTCTAGAGAATCAAGGAAAAATATCCTCCCTACCCCCGTCCCCAGACATCACTCCCTGGAGCTTTACACCCAAAGGACCACAGACATGAGGGGGAGGGATGGGATCAAAGAGAGGATCTCCCACCAGAGACTGGGGGGAGGATTAAAAAAAAAAAAAAAAAGAAGAAGAAGAAGAAGAAGAAGAAGAAGAAAAAAAGATGGAAGAGAGGCAGTGAGCAGAGGCAGAGAAAGAAAAAAAAGAAAAAAGGAGTGGGAAGGGAGAAAGTGAGAAAAAGAGAGAGAGTGAGAAAAATGACAGGAGCTGAATTTTCGGCGCCCTCACTTTAAATCAAGATAAAAGACTGAAATGGAAAATAACAGTCCAGAGAAACCCCTGGACGGCTTTGGGCGTTAATGGAAACACATGGCTGAAGGCTGTAGTGTTGTCAGCTTCCCCGTGCTCTGACATTCCTTTCTGATAATCCGGCCTGCCATAAAATTAGAATAGCAAATACCTCCTGACAAAGATGCATGTTTCCCTCTATTGTGCCATCATAAAAAAAACTCCGCTGGTGACTCGAGGAGCCGCAAACTTCAATTTAAATTTACAGTGCGGCGGAAGGAAAGTGATATGCACTCAAAAATTTTAATAACCTATTAAGTTACGACTTCAATTTCATTTTATGAATATTTTCCTTGGGGAGCAGTGCTATCACAGAGAAAGATAGAAATTTAAAAAAGATAAATAGTGCCATTAATCTCCAACATTTCTCTTCCATTATCCTTGAAAATTAGGAGTTATTTTTGTTCAGATCTTCATGTAATTAGCTCCCTACACTTGATTCACTAGCCAGAAAATGACCATGTTCAGAAAATTAAAAATTTGTCATTAAGTGGAATTTAACATAATATCATTTATCTTTATCTATTCCCCAGCTGACAGCAGGAGCCTTGGAAGTGATACAGGCTTCTGTGTCAGAGAGTAGAGGCAAGTCCTCGACATGAGAGGGAGAGTGCGGGAGTGTGGGGAGGGAGGCTATAAGGATGTGGGAGGATAGCGGGAGAGGGGGAGCGTGTGAGACAAAAAGGAAACAGGAGCTGGAGTCATGGGAAGAGGGGGAGAAAAGGAGTGGGGCGTGGGAGGAGAAGGAAAATGCGGGAGGGAGTCAGAGGAGCGGGGCAGACAGCCAGGCAGGGTGAGGGGTGAAGGGGGAAGTAGGAGGGGTGAGGAAGAGGAGGGCAGGAAAGGCTGGCAAGGTAGAGCTATCTGCTGGGCTCAATGGCAGAGCTCGGAAAGGACCACCATGAAGCCAGCTGGGTGTCACAATGAGAGCAGAGTCAGGGGCCTGGCGAAATCCTGACCTGGCAGGATCCCTGAGCATGGTTGCTGGCTTCAGCTGGGCTGGATGGATGCCAAATACACTGGTTCCTGCTAGCAGCCTTCTCTGATTTTCACCTGTCCCAGCCCACCAGTCCCCCATGAAACACAGGGCAGGACCCAGCAGAAATCCTCATGAAGGTCAAAGGAAGGATTTTGCTACCTGTTAAAGACCCAAAGCCTACACTGGCTGTTAGCAGACCTCCTCTTCAAGCATTTCAGAGTGATCCACTGAGTACTCTCCATCAAGTCATTCTCACCTTGTACAGAAGGGAAACTGAGGCACAGAACAGGTCTTTGACTTGCCTAAGGTGGTGAGACTGGAAGCAGGGCTGGGACCAGAAGCCAGCCCAGACTGGCAGACCTTTTGAGACCTTCTGTTCTAACTCTTACTTCCCTCAACTAATCCTGTGTGCACACCAGAGATGCGACAAGTCCAGCTCTCCAGCATGGGCTGTACTACATGAAGCTGCTTCAGCTTCTGAATCCCTCTCATGGACCGAAAACATTAGCCTCCTAACCGTCTCATTTACTCTCTGTCTCTCCTACTCTCAGTGGCTAGATCTGATAAAATATCTCTCTGGAGAAAATGAAAGAGAATAGGTGGAAGGAAGGAGAACACCATAAAGCAAACACTATGGGCAGGAGCTATTTTAAATAACTGGCTAGCTAAAAAAGCCAAGGACATTAGCTACTCAGCAGTTCCATCACAAGACCTTGTGCTATTTTAAGCAAATCTCTTTGCATCTCTATTCTGGCTTAAAGTTAGGGGATTTTTCCACTCCTCCCACAGAAGTTTTGGGGAGTTTTATTTAGCTGCATTCCCTTCTCCTCTATCTTCATTTTCAAACTTTGTGCATACATTTTATTCTTATTTTGTTTTAAAAGCACAATGAAGTGCTTTGGGGGGAGAGCCATTAAGATTCGCACTGCATCAGAAACAATCTTAATGACCTTGCACTCTGCTATGTATTCTTCTGTGCAAAACATAACACAGATTTTTGCACAAGTGTCTACTGGACAGTGCATAGTATGTCATAGATGTGTACAACAAGAGGGCATAAAACAGCAGAGCAACATTCTAGTGCAGACACTTATCACCATGCTCTATGGCTGTGATTTTTAATGCAACCTAAGGAGTTAGGTACAAAAAAAAATCTCACACAATAGCATTCTTCCCCCAGGTCCCTGCAAGCCACAGTGGCAGCCACAAAGTACTAGCCCACGTGCATCAACCTATTTCTTTCTACATATAAAAAGACCAGATAGGTTAGGGTCACTGTGCTCATCCTGTAACTGGACACGTGGAGGTGTTGAAAGTACCTCAGCACTACAGCAAACCAACAGAGCCAGGCATGGGACCCAACCATCCTGCCTTGTTTCTGCAGGCAACCACACACTGCCACCTCTGAAGCTTCCCACCACCTGCTGGGGGATGCAATGCTGCTTTATGACTCAGGCGACTTCTTTATTCTGTTGCACACATAGCTGGAGCCAACAGCGGGGTTTGGATAAGCATAGGTCTGTCTACTGGTTTTCACTTGGTACTGGGTATGGCTCTTAGGAGCAAAGTAGCGCCTACTGTAGCACTTACCACAGTGGAATAGAGGGCTGTCTCTAGAAATCTGTTCTAGTACCCATTTTCCCATCTCAAGTCTCCTGCAGCCAGGTCCCTCTCTGTTCTGAGGGCCGAGTAGAAGTACCTAACGCTCCTCACCTGCCACAACACTGCAGAGCAAACTTGCTCCAGCCAATGATCTGAAATGGCAAGAATCACCTCGTCCCTTCAGCAGGCCATCTCCAAATGGCTGGCTGGGACAGTCACCAGCCTGGAGGGCCCAGGCTGGAGAGGAGGAAGGCTGAGGTCATAGGCATAGGTGGGAAACGTTGATGCTTGTGGGGCACCTCCCCATGGCAACACTGATCGGACCCACAGAAACTCCCATGAGGCATTTCCCTCTGTGCTGGGGCTGGTCCCTGACCACTGATGGGGGAAATCGGGAATGTGATATCCTCTCACTGCCCCGTTGCTCAAACCTTTTTGCTGTGCATCCCAGAGCATGCTTTTTCCACCCCAGCTCTCAAACGGCCCTCTCCCCCTAGGTTTCCTCCCTCACACCCTCCCACTTAGCCTCATGCTCCTCCTCTTCTATCCCTACGCACACTCTTCCTTTTGCCCTTCCTCTTCATTTTCTGCCTTTGGTCTGTTTCTGCCCTCTGTTTTCTCCACTTCTAGAGCTGTTTGTTTCCTGGTGGTCTCAAAGCAGAGGCTAAGGCCCCTTCCTCTCTTTCCCACCTATTATATGATTTACCAAAGTGCCTTCACTTTGCTCCCACATTGCTCAATTCAGTAGCTATCCTTGCTGCTCCCCTTAAAATCAGTTCTGCTCCTCTCCCCCCTCCGCCCCCCGTTCTTCCTCTACCCACTTCAACACTTTTTTTATACCCTTACAGGCTAAGCCAGACTGTTCTCTTCCTCTCCCCCCACACAGTCCCTGGCCCATCCCCTCCTGTCTCTCCCATGCCTTTCTCGTGCTCCCCCTCCTCACCACAGCCTCAGCACTGCAGCCTTAAAGCAGGATAAATGGATATGGATATCGTACAATAAAACCTTCAGAATGGAGAGTTTTGTGCAAGTGAACAGCAGCCAAGCCTGAGAGACTGAAAATTGGATAAAGGGATTAAAACAGTAGCACATTAACAGGAGATTTAGAGTGTAATAAACTCATTTCATAATAATATGTGCGTTGGGGCTGGTAATAAATCATCGCGGGATCCCTGCCTTCCGCAGTGCCGGAACGAGGCAGTGACCCGAAAGCGGGGTAGGATTTCAGCGAGATGTGGATTAATTTCACAGGGTTCTTGGCCAGGAATAGAGCGGCTGTGCCATTGCCATACAGCTGCTGCTGCTGCTACTGCTGGCTTTTTACAAAAAAAACCACAAAAGGCAAACAAATGAAACCAAACGAGAGGACCTGCCAACACCACCTGGCACACGTGTTTGTGGAGAGGGGTGGTCAAGTGGGCTTCACCAGCACAACCCCAGACGCCAAACATCAGCACTTCTCAGTCACCTCCCTGCACCTCCTGCAGACTTGCGGGGTAAAGATGATAAAACAGCAATAGGAAAGAAGCCAACTAGACAAAAATGCTAGGCTAAGTCACTACATTAATGGCCCAAATAACTCTGCCTAAGACACTAAAGTCAAAAGAATCTAACAACTACATGCAGTAGATAGACCAGCCTGGGGGGTAGCCCAAAATGCAACCTTAGGGTAGGTGGGGATGGGGAAAGGCTGAGACCCCAACTCAGGTCTGCTGCACACAAGCCTCAGACTGAGAAAGGGAGGAGAGCAGCATGCTGGAACATTCCCAGAGAAAGAATACAGATGGATCCAAGCCATAACACAATTAGGTGAGGCAAGGACTTTGCGGCAAGAGGTAATAAAGGATTAAAGAACAGGAAAATGCAGTTCAAGTGTCCTGGAATAAAAAACAAAGGGCTTGAGGAGGCCTTGGGGAGGTGGGGACAGGTTGATCATATCTTAAGGAAGATCAGGGAGCAAAAAAAAAGCTTCCCAAAAGAGGAGGTACTGAGAAGCTCACAACAGTCAAGGCACTGGTCCAGATGACAGGGGAGCTGGGCTCTACTTCTTGCTACTGCAGCCATGGAGCTTGCTTCGATGGTGAGCTCTCAGGGGAGGTCCTGCCTTGCATTACCATAACCCATAAGAGTGTGGTCTAGCGTCTGTGAGAAAAATATATGGGGAGACCTTGATGTTGATGCAATTGGACATGAAAACAAGAACCTGTATTGAAGAAAAGACGGGATAGGCCAATCTCAAAGGAAATTCTCTAAACATAAGCCAAGGCTAACCTGGCACGAAGAAGGGGAGGAGAATTTTAGATGAAAGAAATACAACATTGTGAAGACTGAGAAGGAAGTGAATGGCCAGCGGGACAAAATTCAAATCTCAAAAGGAGACTTAAGGGCTGGAGACCTGCAGATTCATGGAGACTTGTCTTTGCTGGTACTCCTAGGGTTAGCACCACAATGCTTATTTAGTCAAGGCTAGAGTCACAAACTCTGGACTTCCCTGAAAATATAAAACTTTATGCTGTGCTACCCAAATACAGTGGTAACAGCTCACAAATCAGCCATCTGCATGCGTGAGTAGATTGAAGATGTTCAAACCGAACAAGGCATATAACTGTTCCTCAAATGGAAGCCTAAGCCTTGCAAGAAGCCTGCATCTGAGGCAGAAAGCTACATTCATATGCAAGTTTTCTTTACATATATGTGGTGGCTGCTGACAACCCACCTTTGCACAAATCCCTCAAGGAAACCCTGTTTCTTTAACAAAGGGAGTTTTGCAGCATCCTGCAGGTGTGTGCAGAAGACACAGCAAACACCTATGACTTTTACAGGACCAGATTGGGAGGTAGGCCAAAGTGGCATGTCTGGATTTTTAAAGCGGTATTTGGCATCACATTGAATGACAGATTAAGGGAAAATGCAAAACAAGGAGAAAGGCAAGACTGCAGTAAAACAGGGAAATTATACTCAATCAGACAGAAGGGCTGAGTGTCTCAAGGCAGCTTGAGATTCATTCAGTCAAGGGACAAAGAATGGGCCCCCAGCACTGCTTGGAAAGTCATGCCCACAGATCTCCAAGAAGAAAGGAATGAACAAAACATCGGGTCCCAGCACACTGTTGCCTGAACTCCCAAACTTCTTCCAAGAAAACCAAAGTACCATATTTATTAAATGTTGCAAGGTTTGCATAAAAGCAAAACATTTCATAGCTATTGCAGTGCAGAGCAACACAGGTAGCCAGTACTAGGTCGAAGGCCTAGCTCTCACCTCACTCCAAAGGAGCCCACTGGCCTGGCTTGTAGACAAGGGTCCTGCACAAGGCAGATAGTCCAGCCTCGGCTTGGGCCAGCTACTGGTCACTGACACAAACTGGATCAGGTCTAACAGAAGCAATCTGTACCTCCACACAGGCTGAAGTGTCCCCTTGGGATGGAGGAGGTGTATGGCCTTGTTCATCTTCTGAATCACTCTATGCTAGGACTTGAGTTTGACTCTGCCCTTTGCCCCTGAGTGCCCAGAGCACAAATTTATTAACCATACGAGGTCACTTTCTCTTCTGCTAGTTTAGATCAGGCAGTTTAAATTCCACTCAGGAAATTCTCATAATATCGTTGGAGACTTTTCTATGCTACCACCAGACATTTTGATTTCAGTGAAACCACATTGTGTTTCAAGGAAAAAGCTTCACAGAAAGTGTCCCTGTCAGTCCAGTCCTCCCAGTCACCTGCTTCACACTGCTGCTGGAGGGCTAAGGGGAAATACTTATTGCACACCCCATTTTTGTTACGAACTGCTGTTGTGCACAGCACTGAGCTTGGAGGTTCAGCCGACACCACGGACAGTCTATGGCCTTAAGACCTACAGCTGGGGTCTCTTGTTGCCTTTACTTATCCCACACTGAACAGCTGTACTTTAAGGCAGGTATTGGCTTCTTACATTTCAGCATTAGACATGACAAAAACCAGAACACCACTCAAAAGTAAAATGTGCAGTAAGCAAAGGGTTGGGGATTTTTTCCTCAACAGAAAAAATAACTGATTTAAAAACACATTTTGTAAAAACACATTTCAGAGATCAGCTCCAGACTGTAAAGGCCATTTTTGGCTAATAAGCACAGGAACCAGTAGATCCGTGTTTTGAAAATGCATTGGTTAAAACAAATGGAGTTTTAACAAGTCCCTTAAGATTAAAAAAGCAAGGTATTTAAAGAAAAGTCTTCAGAAACTAGAAATTTTACTCAAAATGTATTTTGTTTTTTATAAACACTGGAAAATGTGGCCAAAAAACCCAAGCAGGTAAGCTTGGCTGTCAGACCATAGTAGTGGGGAAAAAGAGAAAGCTGGAAGGAAAAGCTCACTTTGCTATTTCTTTTCTTCCAGTAGTAAGGGATGATTCCCAGCTCAGCAACGCTGAACAGTGGAAAGATGGGAGTCCCAAGACTCCACCCAAGGTGGTCAAACAGGGCACACAAAACTTCCAGTGGTACATCATCATTACAGATGCCCACCGAGAGGTGACAATCCTTGAGAGAAAAAGCTCAGAGCCCAGACCCTTTCACACATACCACATAAATAATGTGTGGCCCTCATGGCAATTTCAGCCAGGTGCGAGGGTGTCACAGTGGTAAGCAGTAGCAGCACTGCTGTTCATCTAAGCTGGCTTTCACTCATTACCATAGCTTTTGCCACATCACTGAAGTGTAAATTCACTCAGTAAATCATACCGGCTTCACCGTTGCAAAATAGTACCCAAGAAGCACTAATAAAGCAGGAGAAATTGGATTTGCATTGAAGTCAGCATGCCACTTCAGCTGTCAGTCACTACCAGTCAAGGGCTGTAAGCCCCATCCAGACTTCCGCAGTAGCAAACCGGCCATGGGAACTTGGGACGCCAAGGAGCAGAAGTGAATATACTCAGCACAGGACCTTCACATTCCCCCACCCCCTCCACACACATCACAAGAGCCAACAAGACCAGGTCCTGTGTAATAAAAGCTGGTGGACAGTGAACCACAACAGTAAGTTACTCTGAATAGTGAACTAGAGAGCTGAGGGGCTGTAAAGAGCCTTGATTTCTCTCCTACCGGATTCAAGAGAGGTGTTTCCTCCCACACCCCTACTAGGTGATATTTAAGAATAAGGAGAAATTTCCAGAAACCCTCCAATCAATTTGACAGACCATTTCAGCTGGAAAATACAGGTAGCTCTGAAATAGCTCTGAAAATGCTGAAGGACCCAAGCTCAAAGCCCTCCAAACATTACTTCCTGGCTATAAGTCAAAACTATTTCCTTTGTGTAAAAAGGGACCGATATTAGAAAAAGGGCTGAACATGGCTAAAACAAAATATGTCCTTTTTTGGTTAAATGTAAAGGTTCCGATTGCCCCAAAATGACATTTTCATGAGAAACGAAAGGAAGGAGAGAGAAATGAGGAAAATAAATTTTTTAAGTGTTGTTTGGGGTTTGGGTGGGGGGTTTTTTTCATTTAATGAAAAACATCAAAAACCAGGAAAAAGCAAAGCAAAGCATAAAGGTTTGTTTTTTGGTTTTGTTTTTTTTTTTACATGAAAGGTTGTGGCTGTTTCACAACATCCCCCTTCTGTGCTAAGATGAAAAATGAAATTAAAGCTAATCTGATTCATTTCCCCACAATTGGGGCATAGGTGAAATTACCTGCAGCAGTTTCAGGGCTGCCTCATTGGAAAGGGCCATCTTCCAGGACACACTGCAGCTATATGGCTGCTGAGCTAACACATGCCATTGATCTTAATTTATTTTTTTTTTGGTCACAAAATGTCATAGCAATGCAGTTGCATGATATTGTGCTGGTCAGAAATCACCTTCAAGACAGTTTAGTGGTATGACATGGTACGTCATCAACAGTAAATCTGGGCTGAGAGGCAATAATCCATTCCAATGCTGATCACTGAAGACATCAGAATCAATTAAATGCCCGCTGTTAATCATGCTACATGGCCTACAGACAAACCACCTTATTCTGTAACCTTCTATGGTTTTATTAGCTGAAGAAGATCATATTAGGTTGATTTTTGGATAGGAAACCTGCAAAGACCATCCAGTGTTGACAGAAATGGCATGGCTATATTCAAGCACTGACTCTGTTCACAACAGACTGATGCTGGGCAGTTCTAGCAAGTGCTGCTCAGGAGAGCCCTAAGCTCAAGTCTTTGATTTTTGCAGTCATAACACTTGCCACATGTTGGAAAGACCAGCCACATTTACCAGTGTGGCATTACCAAGTTCCTGCAGCGAGAATTGATCCCTGTTTGAATTCCAACTGGATGGCAGACATGTCTTCTTCAGTTCCTGTGCAAAGGAGTTACTTAACATTTCCTTGGATGTAAATGAATGCAGACACAAACAAGTTGCCTCACTTTGGCAGAACAATCGATGGCACAAATATGGAATCAGAAACAGTGAGGCAGAAATGCTGCAGAAAAAGCTCAAGCTGAACAGGAGTTACCAGTGCAAGGCTGTTCTGGAAAAAGAAAACAAACTCATGGACAGTTTAAAGAGAAGCACAGACGATCAGGCATGTCAGACCTCTCTGTGTTGGTGAGGTTTCAGCTGGAATATTGTATCTACATCTGGACCCCAGCATTCGAGATAGATGTTGGCAAATAAGAGCTATTTGCAAAGAGAAGTAAGACTGGTACAAGATCTGGAAAGAAATGAGAGTGTTCAGTCTAGATATGAGAAGGCTTAGGAGAAACTTCTTCCTTGTAGGTGAAAAAATGGATGAAAAGGAAGGCAATAAGCTCTTCTCCATGTCAACATGGAGAAGAGAACAAGGCTTAAAATACAGCAAGATTCAGATCAGGCATGAGGACAAAGTTTCTAATGCTGTGAACTAGTACTAGAGGCTAGTGAAGCACTGGAGCAAATTGGTGTAGGGCAACTGTGATGTCTCTATCACTGAAAGCTTTTAAGAATAGAAAATCAGTTAGAAAGTTAGAAAATACCTATACAAGGTAGAATGGGTCTTGCCCTAGGATTGGGAGATGGATCAGATGATCTCATGGTGCTACTTCCAGGCTTAATTTTTCTGATAATTTTATTCAAATTAAAGCAACTAAATCACAGCAAAGCTGATTGATATGTTCAAGGCCATATATTAGACCAGCAGCAAGACAGCATTAAGACCTCCAGGAACTGATACACGCACTTCAGTGATATTTTCTTCAATACTAGCTGCAAAAAAAATTGAGAAGCAAAGGGGGAAAACAGCAATTTACTGTGATTTCTCTTCCTTAGCATCCTAACATATTTCCAGAATGGCCTAACCAAAAGGCTGTAATATGTATGTCTGTATATGTATAAGTAGAAACATTTCTCTTTATTAAAAATATTTTTTCTTCTCGAGGTTTTGTGGTTTGGTTTTTTGGGTTGGTTTTGGGTTTTTTTTTTAATGCTAAACATTAAAATCATCATTCTCTATGAAGCAGTACTTCCCATTAAGGAATACAGGCATTTTATTGAAAAAAAATGAGAGAAAGTACAATATTTAGACTGTTCAGAACTTTTTCCCTGAGAAAATGCAACCAAATGCAAATGTTTCTCAGGTCTGTTCCATACCTACCTTTTCTTCAGAAAAAAAGAAGGGGGGGAGGGAAAGGGGGGGGATTTAAGCAAATTATTTCTCTGCTTTGGAATTTCTGAGTCCAGATTTCAGAATCAATCTAAGCACATCTGTGGTATTGTCTTCTGGAAGGCAACAGCAAGAATTTTGGGATCCCCAGATATGTGGAGAGGCACAGGGTTAATCGTCTTGGGGACTTTGTGGTCAAGGAGCATTATACAATAGTGCCTTTATATAGTATAGTGCACTTCATATACTGCTTAGCAGACCCCAACCTGAACTATGTGCTCACTCTCTGACACTCCACTCTGACACTCCACAATGTGGTCCATCACAGATGAACTCTCTTACACCTTCCTAATATGTTAAGAAATTAGTTCCTTCTCCCATCTGAATTTGCAAAATCTGCTTCTCCTGTTCTCTCATAGGGCCAAAATCTTTGCTAGTGGAATTTAATGGGATCCATTGGTATTCCCTGATGCTACCCCTGGCCCTGCATGTTCCTATTACATTGACCTAATTTATTTATTTTATGTAGCTTGTATAATATACACAAATCTACATGGCTATTTCCCAGGACTGTGTAACCAAATCAAGCAAAATACTTGTTTCAGAAGATGCACAGAGTCCACCCAGGTTCTTCCATCAGAGCATGAGCAATATCTGTAGTGAGCTGCCAATGGGATAAAGATGAATGACGTAAACTGAGAGTTATTAAACCCACCACCTCTTTTCAAAGGATGAAATGCATATACATTCATCCAAACACGACCTATACGCTTCACTACAAAAAGGGCTTATGCAGGTTAAACAGTGCTTCTGTGCAGGACCAACTGCCCCCTCTGGACCACATCCTCACCTCCTGTAAGTTGGTGTCTCCATGTTATCCCCACAAAGCCCTGTTGAGCTGTATCACCCCCAGCCCCAGCTAAAGATCTGGAGCTTTCCATCCAGTGACAAAACTCTCCATTTTTAATACTGCTTGGTTGCTATCACCACCAAATAAGACTCTGTTCATGACATGGTTTGCCCTGCCCTTGTGTCAAACCAGCAATACAGCAGTTACTCCCATTTCTCTCAAAGGTCCTGTGCATACAGATCTTGCTGTGAAGTAGGGAATATACTTTGTCTGAACTTCATGGTTTTTATCACCTGAGTATTAGTCATTTTCAATATGTTTCTGTTGCATTAATGGAAAAATATGAGAGCCCTCCGGTGGTAAAAATAATACCTTTAATTTCCCATAGATGATAACCAGAGACTGTAACCTAGCAGATAAAGTGCCTACTTCAGCTTTCAAAGGTGCAGCTGTGAGTTCAGAACTGTATTTTCAGTACCTCTTCTGTTCAGTTTATTCCACTCATGCTGCTTTAACTTAATTAATACCCACTGATTTAGCAGGACCATAACAACAACAACAGCTACCATCACTGATGGGTCAAATTCAGACATGTGTTAAGGTGTGTGAACGCTGTAGGAGGAAGGGTGCATGAAAGGATGAAAACTTAAGGCTTGTTTTAAAGAACAAAAATCAAACATGGTGTAAATGCACTGATTTTCACCAGAGATAAAGCATACCTGATTACATTCAGCTGAAACAATGAAAGCCTCAGCTTCAAAGAAAAACTTTATTCCTCATAGGTACAGTTTTAAAAGCTATGGATTCCCAACACTAAACTTCCATCAGCTGTAAGGACAGGAAAGTAAAGAAACACCTCATTGGATTCACTCAGATCTACTCCTTGATGGGACCTGCTGTCTCCCCACATAAGTTTCAGCTGTAAAACCACACTTAACAAAAAAATAGTACATTAGAAAAGGGGGAAACAAGGGTAGAAAGATCAGTCTAATTTTTGTCTTGGCAAAATGAAAAAAGAAAGTGTTTCAGAGCAACCAAAATGTACAGTTTACTCCAAGTTAGTCCTTGTAATTTGGTATTATTTTCTTTCTATAAATCTTTAAAGTTGCACTTAAAGTAAAGCTCAAAATAACCAGTGTAACAGGAAAAATGAAAGTTTATTTTGCTTTTAAATGCATTTAAAGTTTTCCTGCATCACTGTGTTTGGTCAAAAACATAGTTTTCAGCCAAAACACAGTTCACCTGGGATGATGACAGTCACAGAGCCAGTGGTGAGAGGCAGAAGAAGACATCATACATTAGAGCTACAAAACCATCAATTGGAATTACTCCTTTATTTTGCTACACATGTGAAACTGTGAAGCACTCGCATAGCTGTCTCAAAACCCTTCCTCTGGCATTCATAACTGCAACTGAAAGGCTCACAGGGACCCATGTGATGACAATGCATGCCATATCGTCATTTGGGAGACAAACCTGCTGCCTCCTTTTGTCAACCAAAACAAAGCAGAGATAGCGACATCAATAGTGGGGAATTCTCCAGAAGTGGCAAACTCACCCTGCAAATATCTGCAGTACAGGATGCTCCTCAAGGAGACACCCTATCACTTTACCAGTAAGTAGAAGCTCATGGTAGTAGCTTGCCCTGGCCACATCACAGTGCCATGGACCTCCAGTGCTGGTGCAGAGGTTTTCCTGCTGGTTGCTCGTTCCTGGCAAAGGTCAGTCCATAACACCATGGACCACAGTACATAATACAGCCTATGGTCATGTAACCATCCATCACATTTACATGCCTCCTTATTTCTGATCACAAGGACCAAGCTCCCCGAGTCGTCTCACATTGTGTGGCAGACCTTCCTCACCGGTTTCACTTTTCAGTTAGCTATAAGCTACAGTTACAACTACAAGCTACAGCTGTAGCTCAGAAGTCCTTTAGCACTTTGTCTTGACCTTGTGCACTGCAGGGAAAGAAAAGGGAGTTTGGGTCAAAACCAGGAGTAATAGATACTCTGGAAAATCCAATACACAAATCAGATTGGCAACAATAAGAGGTTCGTCTAAAGCACACAAGGGTTAAAGTATTTCCTTACCCAGCATAGCAACTCACAGTTCAGAAAGCATGCTTCCCTCAGGCCTGCACAGAGCATGGCTCTGAGGGATGGACCTGCCCCCTCAGACGTGCAAGGACCTCTCATCAGGAAAGCAGAAGGCAAGATCCACAGTGCAGATCTGAGAGCAGAAAACGTCAGTGGCCTTGTGCAGCAGCTGTTCTTCCTCCTAGTAAATAGGCTCAGCTCACCCTGACTATCTTCAGAGCCAGTTGCCTGATGCAAACACCGTAATGTTTTGCATCAAGGTCTTGCTTCTGTACTGTTCACTGTGCTGGAAAAGGAGTTTCCCAGTTCCATCACCAGTCTTTTCTATATGTGCATCGAGCACAGAAGAAAGCAGAGAAGATTCTGAGAGAATTTTTGGGATGCACACCCCACTTTCTGAATTTTCTTTTAAATGCTTCCTTTGTCAAGTTTTTGCCCCCTTCTCACTGATGCTCTAGCTAATGGTGTTGCATAGAGGAATGAGAGAGCTCATGCTGTCCCACAGACTTCTTGGGTGGGGAGGTCAGCCTTTCCACCAAAGCCCTGCCCAAATATCACCCACTAGTTGTCAGAGATAAAAATGCCTTCTTTAGACTTCAGCATTAACACATCTTTGAGATGAACACAGACAGCTCACAGCTGTATTATACCTTAGTAGTCTTCATTCTATTTTTATGCTATTCTGGATTTATAAGACTGGAAAAAGTTAATTTAACTATCAAGAGGGGAGGGCTGTCCAAGTGTGGAAGACTTATATAAATGGCCTAGAGTTCATAGCCAACTTTACACCATCATCTCTCTTAGTCAAGAGTGTAGCCCAGGAAGGGAGGGAAGGTAAAGTGAAAAGGAAATTTGCCCTGCACACTTGCATTGTGGATAGTCTCACTTATGGGAAATGCTCCCAGAGCCAGTCATGAGTTGGAAAGCCACCTCCAGTCTCAGTTTGACTCCTCATGGACAGGACAGAGCTGTGTAGTGTGGTATCTTGAGCCCTCAACAACATGCAAAATGTTTCATAGATAATCTCGGTTTCACTCTTTCAATCTCATAGCTGATTTTCCTCACAGCTTTCAGTGTTGACCAAAGGGGAGCAGGATAAAAGGCAAATATTTCTGACTGAGGAAGCAATCTGCCAGATCTCCAGTTCGCACGAAGAACTCTTGTGTTGACTTCATCTTTCTCAGACCCAGACCCACATTTGGAGAGCCATTCTTAATAGCTCTGCTTTTAAGCTGTTCAGATAAACACTATGCATCCTGCTGCTTAAGAGTAGTCAAGCATAGCATTAAGTTCAGCACTCCAGAGTTTTGTGCTGCATCTACCCTACGTCATCACCTGCTCCCCCATATTTCTTTCCATGACTGTCAGGTCAAAGACACAATGACCTAAATTGATATGCCCCTGTTTCTCTCGTTCTACAATCATACCTATCATTGGTCTCCTCTCCTCTACTTCCATTATGCCTGCATGATGGTCTTTACCCATTTGGAAGACCTCCATGGCCAGCTATGTAGAGTGGAGAGCATTTGCCTCTAATGGCAGTAATGTCCAGCTTCCAGTGCTTGTCCCAAACCTCATCTTTAAAGCCCCACAGGAATAGTAGAAGGCCACCAGAAAGCAGCTGTGTTTCACAAGGACTGTGCTCTATTGTTCCCTAAAGGCTTATAGCAAATGTATCCTTCTGGACCTCCCAAACACCCTAGAAGATTACCATCCATGTTTGTAATGACCCAGTATTCCAGCTAGGGATTTATTTTGTTCTCCCATCTCCAACTTAAAAAAAAAAAAAACCCACAAAAACAACCAAACCAAAAAACCCCCCAACAACCAGCATCACAGCATAGCAGCCACCACTACTGCAGCAGCTCCGTGCAAGTCACATCAATTCCATTCCCAGGGGTGCAAACCAATTTCTCTTGTTTTTCCGCCCGTCTCTCTGGCTGAACCTCCAGCAGCCTTCAATCCCATTAATCCAAGCACTGCTGGCGATGACGAAGACTGATTTCACCAGCAAACGATCAATTTGTATCTCCCCCCCTTTCTCTTTTTTTTACTACTTTTTTTTTTTTTGGTGCCATGTACAAAATATCATGAAAAAGGCGTTAGTGGTGATAGTTCCACAACACTGAAATAATAGAGTAATAAGGCAATCCACTTTTGACCTTGCAGGACAGCTAATTCATCTACCCATCTATCTTAATTATTCCCTGGGTTACAAAAGAGAAACTGTACAATTCATTCATTCCACGGTGACAATTCCATTTTCCACCCCCAGTAAAGCACCATCCTTTCTCCGCAGCGATCCTGCCATAGACCACATCGCTTCTCAGCCTACTCACACCAGCCCACATGCAAACAGTCATTAAAGGCCTGATCCAAAGCCTGTTGAAGCTGATGAAGTCAGGCCCTTGTTGGCCCCAACGCACTCTAGTCTGTGTCCTTCCATACCTTCCCCTCACTTCTAAGCAAACAAGAAATCGGCCACCTTTATAAGCCATATGAAAAGCAGCAGTGGGATCTCCGGCTGAGTAGACAGGTGTTCAGACTGGCTAACTTTGCACTGGGAAACTGATCTTTTCAGATCTTCTCTCATGCTGATGGAGAAAAGGTGTCTTACACAAAGGTGTGTATTGTCTCAGAAAAGTCTATGAAATCTGTCTGCACTGGATGAGAGCAAGATGGAATCTGAATTTGGAGAGCACATTGTGAAAAGGGTACACAGAAGACATAGACCAGACAGTGGGGAAGATTCAAAGAGCATCTTCGGACAGCACGGCTCCAAGTGCTGCTATGTATCATTTACTGAATGTTAATGTGGCCTGGAAGTTAATATCTGAGTCTTACATCCATGCAATCTGATCTTTCTGCTGCTTCACCTCAGAGGCTGAATCCCATAACCTACTCATTTTTAGGCCTACAAGTAGACTGTTTGCACATGACTCTCCAACCTGCTGGGAGAGGCTGGTGTGAATGAACATCTCCCACCGTTCTCTGAAAGAGCCAAGGTTAGTCTTTACCTCCAATAGGCAAAGGGATCTTTTGGCATTTTCAATGCCAAAATTTCACAACACCCCTTACAGCCTAACAGTTGCTAGGAAGACAGCGGAAAACTGGCCACAAAAGAAGGTAAGGAGGAAGGTGCTTCAAAGGGAGTGGTGGTAACCGAGATAAATCCCACAGACTCTTGGTTGTTTCTCCTGCAAGTTAAGTTGAAACAAAAGCAGCAGAAATCCCCATAAGGGACAGCTGCCTCCAGTCAGGTCTTCTCCTACTGGGAGGAGTCTTGGCTGCTGATATATCCTCAAAGATTTGTGCTTTCCTAGCATCCCACTTCTCTGCAGATATTTTAAGGTCATCTTTGGGATCCACAGCTCACTCTATTCCTTTACTTAGCATCTCCAGATCCTTTTTGGACTTCTGAGCAACCCAGACTCTTCCTCTCCTCAGCCTCCTCTGTTTCCTTTCCATCACTTTACTCTCTTTATGCTGCTCAAGCCTGTATCTCTGCTTGTCTTTCCAACACCCAATTCCCCTTATCTAAAATATATACCCCTCTCTTCCTTAAAGCCACTAAACCCAGCACTTCCTTTCCTATGTCTGTAACAGGTCATCTTAGTTTGATATCCTTTCCTGCCTGGTTTCTCCACCTCTTTCACATTTGTCTCCAGTCTGTGCTGCCCTACCATACCAAATCCATTCCCTTTTTCACATTCCCATCCTCTCACCTCCTGGACTTCTCTACTTGTCTCACACAGTCCATCCACTTTTGATTCACATTAGGAAGGCAACTTAATCTTCCACCAACTTCACTCTGCTGATATATCCTCTTCTTCCTTACCTCTTCCCCCACTCTTACCTTCATTTTCCCCTTCTTGTTTTTTATACTTACTGTGGTCCCTGCCCCATTATATCACCAACCTACTCTGCTTCCTCCTCCCCATAAACTTTTACATGAGTAGACATCCTATTTCCCTCTTTGTCATGTCTAATCTGAGACTGTAATATCTTAAGAGAAGTGAGCATATCATCTTATGTGAAGTTTGTACAGTGCCTTGTCCATGTACAGTGCTTTGAATTATTATTAATACATTACTAACACAAAGATACCACCTTGGGTTCAGGTATCCCTGAGACACAGATTGCTGCAAGCAGCTAAGTACGTTAAGGAAATATTAGACCTGCTTGCCCCTTTGCTACAGTTTTCCCCTAACTCTGTCCCAGCAGTTCCTGTCAGGAACAAGACCCTGGTCTAGATTGTAAACAGAGAGGAAAGACAATACCCTACATCTCAGAGAGCAGAACTGGAGCCTAAACTCAGGCATATACAGGAAGGGCAAGAAAACCCACCCCACTAACAATAAATACCCAGAACACTGCATATATGTCTTCAGATCCTGTAGCACAGAGGTGTCTACTGACATCAGCTCCTCTGAAGGCCTAGAGTCAGTTGATAGGAGCCTGGCACAGAAACATGGGTGGAATTTAGGCCAGCTGAGTACAGCCTAAGATACCACTGAGCAGTGAAAACAGCAAAGCAAATACCCCAAGACACAGGCTGGACCAGTGGTGCTGCTTCACTGCTACACGTATGTCATTGTGCTCCATGCCTCAATGTGTACTTCAACAGAGCCTGCATTGTGTGTCCAGGCTTTTGGGAAGCAGCAAGTGGAACAAACGCAAGGTCTACAGTGAGTAATGTTATAGCAGGACACAGAGATCACATGTGACTGGAAGCACCAGGACCAAAGCAGGGCAAGCTGATGCACAGGCATAGCTGACACAGGTTGCTGCAAGCTGTTACACTGGAAACTAAAAAGCTACCCCAGCCCATACCATAACTACCACAAGTCCCAGCAGAGCAGCTGTACAGTGTCACAGTGCAGAGTGACTCATAACTGGTTTTCCAGTTAAAATATTGACTACCAGCTGAGAAAGATGCATTTCAGTCCCTGACTGACACAGTTTCCCTGGTTGAACTTGCTCAATTCATATGACATACTTTGTAGTCCATCTTCACACAAACGATGACCACAATCTTTCATCTTCTTCTTGGCATTGTCTAGGCAGAATGACAAATGTCTTTGGTGGCATGTCCAGTCTCCAGCATGCACATAAAGTTCACATTCTTCTTCCACAAGGCAGTCTCTTTGATTCCTTGAGCTTTTAGCAGGTGTCTCCCTGACCCCAAGACCTTGGAGTTTTCCTTAAGCTACAACCTGGGTTTTGCTATTACCCAGAAAGTCCTCTTCCTCCCAGTTCCCTCTTTTTGCAGTATTTTCAGTAATCCTCTTCCTTCTCCTCAGAGACTGATCACCATTCAAACAAACCCCTGAGAGTCCAGTCCTCTTCTTACCTTCAGCTGTTTTTAAATACTATGGCTGTGAACTGTAAGGCACTCAGGTGGCCAACTGCTCTCTGTTAGTGTGGTTACAGGATGATAAAGGGACTGGCCCATAAGCCCTGGCATAATGTGATTTTTTTTCTGCAGCCCAGAATTCACACTGGAGAAGCTACATTCTCCCCTCAAGAATTAACCTTTCTGCACCTCCCGCTGTGCTGGTGTTTGTGGTATGCAGGAACATTTCCCACCTCAGGCATAGTTACTAGTCTCTTTCCTGGCACTGGATATGCAGTATAGCTAGACAGCTGCATGCTTTGATCTTCTTGATGGCTGGTACATGTACAAAGCTTTTGGAGTCATGTACTTCCTTGTTCCCCAGGAGAGCAAAGTTTCTTGCTCAGCTGAAAATTAATTTCTGGGGTTGCACTTACTCACTTCCTCATAAATGGCCTGCAAAGCAGCTCTGAAAGCAAAGTACGACACTCCAGGGATCCCATGACCGACCTTTCCCAGGCACTCCTCAAGGCAAAAGAAGGGGAGAAAAGCAAGGCGAAAGGAAGAATAAGGAGAATGGTGGTCCTGGCCAAAGAAGATGTTTCAGAGGAGAGAAAAAAGGAAGAGGGAATGAGAAGGGAGTGAAGGAGAGGAAAAGGAATGGAGGGAGAGAGGGAGCAGCAATAATAAGGTCATTTGTTACAGGAGCTACTCCTAGTCTGTGTGTATGTAACACAATTTGAACTAATTGTATTGCCCTCACTTTGGGGACGCTGCTGTCTGTCTCTGAAGCTTTTTCTAATTTCCCCCCTTAATGTACGATTTCAGAATCTTTCATTCTAATGATTTTAATGCAATCAGCAAAACTATGCATGTAATTGTCTTTGGCACGGCACTCGCTGGAGTGGCACTCAGGGACAGCTCCCTGAACCCAGGACTCCGGCAGGAGAATGCAAAACAGGCCTGTTTTCAATCACCACGGCAGAAGGCAGCCGGCAACGTCTGCGAAAGGCTGCCGAAAAAAAACATTTGTTGGAAGACAATGACAAAAAAGGGGGTCTCAGCTCGGTGCTATTCAGAGACAATTTGTAAGCACGGCTGTTGAAGTCGATCCAAAGGCTCCGGAACAGCTGGAGCTTTGCAGTGATTGATAAGTGCGCCCAGGAGAACTTCATTTCTGCCTGAATGAAGACAAAAGCCCCGCGATGCTGGGCGGATGGGTAATGTCACTATCATTAAGTAGTGAGAGTGGATATGCCAGACCTTCAGATGGGGACACAGTCAGGGCTATGAGGAGAGGTCAGGGCACCCTCCCTTCCTTCCCATCACCGCCAGCTCTTTCCCCTCCCTGACTCCCCCCTCCTCACAGACACACTTTCAGCACAAACACCCCCTTTGCTAATTGTAATGCCCATATAATAAAAGTTGCCCTAGCTTATAAGGACCACACCATAGGTCTCTCCCTCTGCTCTTCATGACTGCTGCGTACACGGTCCTTCCAGACTTACTAGGGCTGGTTCTGCCAGTGGATGCTCCAGGCCATCCAGATGCACCTTGTCCACAGACAATGTTGCTGTTGCTCATGCCCCAAACTCAGAAGACACCACCCTTGAGAGTCATCTTCAGTACCCACACTAGGGTCACTCCCACCAAAGGCTGCTTGTCTCCTTCCTCCCTGTATTTCTCACCAATACCTCCTGAAACCCAAAGCCTGCATTTCTGAAGTCAAGTCCAGTTGAAATTTTTGGGCAACCCCATGAAAACAGTTAGAGCATCACCACAGGAGAAGAAAGCACATGAAATAATACAAAGCCGACCACAATGGAATTGAACTGGTGTCTATGTGCTTTGCACAGCATCTCACCTGTCTTAAGGCTTGTCTGGTTTGGGATGTTTGCTGACATGATCTCTTTTTCCCTGCAGAGTTACCAGATCTCACATAAAATAATAAGTGTGAAGAGTAGTGGAGACAAGTGAGTAGATGATAATCTCAGCTTTTGCTTTGTGCTTTTCTCATGGCGAAGGAAAAGCTGGGAAATACAACCCGAGTTGTTCTGAAACAAGAAGCAAAATTAAAGGACCCTTTACTCATTGAATTACCCTTGGTGCTGCCCACAACTAGTCAAATTCAAGAGTTGTCTACTCAGTTTCTACATATTAGTAGTCAAGACATTGGACACCTCTGAAACTCCGCAGAACAGTTGGGAATCAGCAGTGCACCACAGAAGCCATCAGAAAACAGTACACAGCAAGGGTGACACCTGTGCAGGAAGGGGAACAAACTGCCTGAAACTGCTCTAAGCCTGTGTCACAAATCCTCAGAGGATTTAACAACCCACTTCAAACACTTGCTCTTTCCATTCCAAGTACTGAATCCAACTCTATTCTCCTGCTGTCAATGGCCAGCCCAGGCAATGCCAGAGATAAGACAAAGACCTCTTCCAAAAACCCCACAGAATCTTTCCTTTAGTGAGAAACACCAGTCTGTCACCTTCCGGGGTGCTTTAAGGAATGTGAAGGCAAAAGAAACAGGACTGGAGAAAAAAGGTTTGTACTTGCAGACAGCCCACCACTATTTTGCTTCCTGCTGACATTTTAGGCCACTCCCTCACACATAAGGCAGTTAACTTCTGTTCGGATGACACAGCCTAAGAGCACAGAGCCACAGTTCTCCAGTGGGGATCCTGGTCCAGGATAGTCTCACCCAGTCACAGCTGAGTGACTAATTGCCAAGGGACATGAACCTGAAGAAAGACAAGAAGCTTCAGAGTCAGGAGGTCAGGGACCATTTCCAAACTCTGCTGCTGACCTGGACCCAATCACACCCGCTCTCCTACATTTCTTTGTTCCCCACTTTTCTTTTCTGCCCAAGAGCTCTGCAGTGCAAGATCCAGGCTGCTGTTCAGCTGTACAGCACCTACAGCAACAAAACCCCACCCTGAGCTGGGGCTATAACCTGCCCCAGCAATAGTATTTCCAGGAGTCCCTACCTACCAGCACCCAGCATATTTCTGCCATGTTGCCACCATGTCAGAAGCTATAAAGCAAAGTTACTCAGGGAAAGCAGAAACTCCAACTATCAAATCACCACTCTTCCCCTCTGTGCTGCAGATCAGATCCATCTGAACCTTTTAGGAGCTCCACCACCACCACCCATACCCTTGATTCCCATACCTTTCACAGATAAGCTGCCCTCAGGGAAGGAGCTGAGAGACCCTAGAGATGTCCTCCTTTGCAGAAAGTGATCTCTAGTTTCTCAGCTCTAGCAACAAGCTATTTAGAGCCCAGGAGGCATAAACTCGCATTTCTCCTACTCATTCAATGACACCTATGTCAGCAACCCTGTCTCACCTTAGACTGTTAGTTCTTTGAATAACAGAAAGCTTTGTGTCCTGTGTTTGTACAAAACCTACCATGTGCCCAGGCCTCTCAACCACCACAGGAAGCAGCAGCACCCCCCATACAGCTCCAGCACACACAGAGAAAGCTGCCCGACATCCCTCTGTGCCCTCTGCTGCTGGTAAAAGCAAGTCCATCTGATATTCCCCTCAACCTTCCTCCACTTTCCAAACTCCAGGAACCTTTTGCTGAAGCAACACAATTTTTTTTTTACTGACTTACACCCAGCGAACATCTTGCTCTCTCTGCAGGGTGATGGAATAGCACAGGCCAGTGATCAGCAGGAAAGCTGGTTCCCATCGGCCTGCAGAGGAGCACCAGCCCCACTGCTATTTGTACATGTCCTCTGGAATCTCTGCATTCAGCACTGTCCTTGCCAAAGCCACCACCAAGATATGCATGTTGTTCCCTAATCTCTCTATCCCCAGCACTGGCTGATTGTTCTGCCTTCCTGCTAGGACAGCTAAATAGTTATGCAGAGCACTGCAGTGCTGGGGGAGATCTCGGGTCTTCAATGTGCGCTTTGGGGGGCCCCTTGTGGACATCCTTCCTGAGGAGGTAGCCCTGCTTGCTGCAGCAGAACAGTTCTTATAGCCTCTCTGGAGCAGAGGGGTCACAGCAGACCCCTTCTGGAGAGGGAAACAGGCACTTGAACTGCCTAATGGTCCATCTCAACCAAGAAAGGAACAGGATCCCAAAGTCCCAGTGACTTACAGTTCCTCTCTTCCAACTGAGAAATACTACTTCAGCTTCTATACCTCCACTCTGCAGGTAGCTGTGATGATACAGGAACCTACTTCTGAAGGCGGAGAGGTATCTTTTTTCATGGCCTGCACATTCAGCAGTGATGTTAGCAGTAACATGCCAGAGCAAAGCTCTAGCAGTGAGCAGAAGCAAGATATCCAGCTTTAATGAGCTAATCCGGACCTGCAGAAACTTTATTCCAGCTCAGTAAAGATCCCCCAAGCCTCCACTTAAGCTCAGTCATGCCTAAGCCTCCAGCAAAGCGACTATCAGTTGCAGTAACATGTTCCCAACAAGACACTCTGTTTCTCATGGCTACTAGGTTCCAGCTTGTAGAAGAAGAAATTTCCCAAGCTCTCACTGCTCTAAGACTTCCTGTTGCTGATTTTTGGTCACAGAAAAGGATTCAGCAAAGTTTCCAAAGATATTTTCCCAGTCTCTTACACCAGTCTGGGATGTCTGTTTAGCCTAATCCTCCCAGTGACTGTAGTTCACCTTCCACTTGCCACCTTTAGCATGACTGACAATGCTATCAGGTCCCATATAACCTTCACGTGCAGGTAGAGCAACAGTGAGCATCAGATTCCTTGGATATGATCATACTGTCAGGTACAAGACTCCAAGGCCCCTCCTTGGCTGTGCACAGCCTGCATCACATCCTTTTGAGCATAGGGACCTTGGGTGTCCAAGAGCACCAGGCACAGGAGCTCATGGCCAAGCAGACTGAGAAAAGCTGTACACAGGCCACACACAAGGCACTTACAGGGACATTCAGGAGGTGGTCTGTGCTTTCAGACCTGTACAGATACAGCCTCTATTCCCACTGGTGGAACACATGGCAGAACCAAAGGTAGTCCCATGATCTCAGAGCTCTGTTCTGACCTGGACCCACATAGCAATGGTACTTGGTTCTGCAAGTTTTGATCCCTTCGTGGTCCTCCCTGCCCTAAGCCATGATGGTAGGGCCAAGCAGGACCCAAAACCTCCTCCAACATGCCTTTGTCCCCACTCTGATCTGTGCAGTAATAAATAGTGATCAAACTTGACAGAGAGCATCCAAGTGTCTGGCATGCTGTGGAGGGCAAGGGCAAGGTAGTCTCTGCTATGGGAGATGATCCCTGGCCTGCCTCTCTTGATGACCCCAGAGAATTCACACTGGCCTGCTCCCTCCTCTTGAAAGGTGATAACAAAGGTGTGAGTTTCTAAGCCTGACTGGCTCATGGAGTTAAAACCCAGTGAACCTGACCAGATCAGTGATAAAGCCAAGGCTCTGCTGAATTGGTCATTCTCTTGCTCCCTCCTTCTCTTGCCTGACCCCTCTTTTGCATGGTTCACAGAATCAGCAAAACTCCCTGACACAGAAACTGGAAGACACTCGATCTGTCGGTAACAATTTCCAGTGGCTTTGACAGAAACAGGCAGAGCACAGGAAGAATAAAAAAAAAAAAAGAAAAAGGGGAAAAAAAAAAAGAAAATAATTCCTTCTGCCTCCTATTCTCCCTTTCATTTTTCCTTTGGCTTCCTCTCTTTCCTGGTGCTGTGCAAGCATCTCCTTTCCTTTGTCTGCTGCTGGACAGATGAAGACAGTCCATGGGCTGCATGAGTTATCCCAGCCCAAGCCATGAAACAGACTAATTCATCATAAAGGAAAGACTGTCTGCACACAGAAGGGTAGATGCACATCTCCTACTTTAAAGCCCCCACTGCTCTTGCAGCCTGCTGGTTCCCTGTCCAGGGTGGGGTTGCCCACACTGGTAGAGAGGCTTGGAATATGTCAGTGGAGATGATGGGGCTGGTGATGATTTACATCCACATGCTATTTATATTTTTTTAGGTCAGCTTTGCTGGGAAGGGTGAAGCTTTCACTTTATTCTGCAGAGCAAGGTGTGGCCTGGGACCATCAGGGTCTTTTTACCCACTAGATGCCTGGCCCAATCTTTGATCTTTCCTGCTCTTATTGCTGTGACTTCAAGCCTGATACACAGTAGGCTTCACAGAGGATTGGGGAAGGGTCTGTGAGCAGTCAGGGCCTATGGACTGAGACTTCTGCAGCCACTTCTGGGCTATACCTCTGACCCACATACTGCCACTGTCACAGTAGGAGACTAGACTCTCCTCTCTAGAAACCCAGGCAGTTCCTTCCCATCCCTGAATTCTGATGTCCTTCCCTAAGCAAAAGTCATCCTGACCAAGTGCCTAGGGAGACACGTGTACACAGTATGATGCCTACCTTTTCAGACAACCCACACTTCAGTCTATGTCCACCCTAGCCAAAACTTAGATCAGTGAGAATTATGGGTAGTGGAATCTGTGTTGCCTCTTCAGAGCTGCATTTTCTTCAGCTCCCTCTCCCACTGAGGGAAATGTTTTTCAGAACAGGTGATCTTTTGAAGGAGGTATGCGAGATGATAGGAAGGAAATGCCATGGCTCTGATGAGCCAATGGCCAAGAAACAATGGTATCAATTACACAGAGCCTAACTTCCATCACAATAAAACCAGACTATCATATTGTGTTACAGCCTGCACCTTCAAATAACACACAGACTTGGAAGGGTCCATGCTTGAAAATAAGACCTTACCTAACACAAGTCACCTGTACAGAGGGAGGATGGGAGAGCACTGGAGGAGAAATAGAAGGGTTGACAACAGCAAAAATGCACAGAACGTACTTGGCTACTGAATCACAGCAAGTCAGGCTTTTACATTCAGCCCAGGCACCACATATGTGAAATACCTGCAGGACATGACACAAGGGTGATATCCACCATGAAGCCTTTTCCTTTAAAAGACAAAGTATATCTGGCTCAGAGCCAGATGAGACTGGGGACCATGAAACCAAGACATACAGATTGATTTGTTTTTAACTCTTGACACAGATGGAAATTCAAAAGAAAAGCTTTACTCTTTCTTCAGTGGTAGAAACATCATCAGTGTCTTTTTACAGCAGGAATTGGTCCCAGGGTTGAAGAGAAGGCTGAAATCTAACCTTGGAAGCGATCAGTGCTCAGACTGTCCCTGAAGGCAGGAGCCTGCCTCCCCATCCAGCTCTCTGCTGTGCCAGGATCAAGCTTTCATGGTGCCCAGCCTCATTGACTTTGAGTATTACAGCACATCAACAAAAGGAAACCCAACAGGTGAAGTTGCAATTGCCCCTCCTGTCTGAGACAGCTGATCAGAGCTGTGCCAAAGGCAGCTGCTTGTTTCCTTCTCCAGAGATAATTACAGCAGCTAGAGAACACCATTTGCCATGTTGCTTTTAATTCATATCAGCAGAACTGACAGTTCCAGCTACACTCACTCAGGGGCTGCAGGTAGAAGTCTGGGAAGGATGGAGCTGCTCCAGCCTCAACTGCAAAGGGCTGCGAGGCTTTTATCTCAGCCCTCACCGTTTCCCCCCTTTGCTTTGCCTTGACCCACTCAGCCCCCTCTGCTTTCTGTCTGCTCCACTAACCGTTTAGCATCTGTAGTCAGCAGTTGCACCCATTACTGTGAAGGGAAGGGTGACCTTTTTCTTGAGACACTGCTGCTGCTTTCAGAAGATCAGGAGTTCAGGTCTGCTGCAAGCTCCCTGACCATATTCTGGGGAAGCTGCAAAAGCTCCCCAGGCTTTTGGTGGTTACTCATCCCCAGCTAGCCAAAGAGCAGCTACCATAACCCCACTAATGAGCCAGGTGGGGTGTGGAAATACTCCTGCTGCCAGTAAGGCTGCAGACCCTCCGAGTGCTCCAGCAACTGCTAACAGACTGTTTATACAGCAAAAACTGGGGCAGGAGGGTTGAGGGGTGGATCTTGCACACCACAAGCTAGAAGCACATGCTGTTCATTGGTGTGACTGGGGAGATCCCGGAAGTGGGATACACATAGTCAACATCACAATTAAAGACAGAGAAAGGGACAGCTAAATTAGATATCTCATGGGAGCGAGCAGGAAGAGGCTGCAACAGATCCCTGCTTGAGAAAACCAGAGTTGGTTGCAAACCTGGCAGCCACATCCATTTAGACCGCACAGTCTTCAGAGCAGCTGTTGCCTCCTATCATGCTTTGCACAGCATCTAGCACCACAGACCCCCAGCTGAGACAGGGCCATCAGGCCACAAAGAGCAGCATGAAAATACTCACAACAGACAAACTCAATTCATGGAACATCCCTCAAGCAGAAACCACACACAGTGAGCCACAATTATTTCTAGTGCCTCTGAAAACAAGTCCTCTTTAAGATCAATATTGGCCCAAATTGCCTATAATCATACAGTCTGATGAAAAACATGAGTGACTCAAAACCTAGGGAGTCTCAGCCATGCAAAACCAGAGCAGGGAAAGCACGGAAGCAAACCAAGCCCTCTCTGGACAGCTGCACCCTCTTGCAAGTCATCATGCAGTAGGCACTTTAAGACTGTCCATCACAACCACACCAATTTTGGACTTATGCCAGCATGGCAGTTTGAAGTGAACAGTCAAGTAGCTGGACACCAAGGATAAATAAGATTTCTGCTAATCCTGCTTTCATAGCAGGATACTAGAAAATTTAGCTGACCTTTGTTAAATAAGCTCAATGGGTCCCTTGAGAGATGATGAATTACTGTGAGCGAGCAAAGAATGTCTGCCCCGGGCCATAGCCTGCAGAGAGAGGCTTTTCCTGCATAAGAGGCTGCAATCCACCCCCTTCCCCAGACAATATATTTCTTTTATGCTAAGGAGAATAGGCCACCCCAACCTACTGCAAAGCAAGCCAATTGTGCCCCATCTGCAAAATGACTCTCAGCAGTATAGGAGACATTATGCACCATGCAGCTTTTGAGCTGCAGCACTGGAAACTCTCACTTGAGGAAGCTGAGCTGCCAACAGAGCACCTCTTGCCCTAAGATGTCACTGCCATGGCTGCCTGTTTCCCTCCTCACAGGTTTGCCCTCTGGACTGCCAGCACATGCACCTGTGTGGGACCTTCAGGGAGATAGCAGAGGACAGGCAGCGTCTTGGAGACAAGCCCATCATAGACTTCAATGTTGCAGGGTCCCTTTACTGATATACTATGAATCCACAGGCACAACATGGACCAAGATAATACCATGGCCAGATGCAGCCAGGCTAAATTTCATCGCTACACAGCACATTTCCTTTGGGAAATTTAAAACCTTCAAAAACACCTGTCCACCTGTTCCAGCTTGACTAGCTGGAATTTAGGCCACCTCATCCAACTGGCTGAGGTAGCAGATGAGACAGAGCAGAGCTACATGAGGCTTTTTCATCCATGTTCTGGCTGAGGTGGATTTGATGAGACACAGAGGTCATACAGGGTGACATCAGCTGAGACATTAACATGCTACAGCAGGAAATGCAGACTATTTCCTTTCCAGGCATAATAGGACAGAAAACATTATTACAAAGCTGCATCTAGGGTCTTTCATTCAGCATCTAAACAGCTGAAGCAGAAAACTGATCTGGGCTAACCCCTTCAGAGTGAACTGAGCTAGGACAACTCCCACCAGGCAAAGATGTGTCCAGAACTACATTTCTGGGTATCCACAATTGCTCCAGGTGCCACCGCTTCTTCCTTTCACAACATCAGGTAGTGAGTAGGAGTAGGGAGGGGAGAAATGCAATTAGAAATTATTTTTTTCTGGTTTTTATTCTTCAAGCAATGCCTGGTTTTCTGGATAGACAAATACCTGGATTGCCTCCTCATGGCAAATTATTAAAAAAAAAAAGTCTACTTCAGATTGGTTTGAGCTCCCTTTATTTTTTCTCCCCTATCTTCTTCCAACTCTGACCTCTCAAAAGTTCTCAAGTGAAACAGATCACAAGTTCAAGTGTCCATAAAAACAGGAACATTTTTATTTAAGTTCTGAAGCCTATTTCCATGACCCTGCTGGGGTGGGGGGGTAGGGAAACAGGATCATTCATCGTGGCTGAGCAACACAATTCCATTTGCCAGGCTCTGAAATGAGAGACTGGCTGCTGCTGAAGTCAAAAAAAGGAAGAAAGCTCCTCTGTGTCATTTTTCTCCTTTTCCCCACCCCAAGTCTCTCTGTTCTTTTTCTTCCCCCCCTCCCCCCAGTCTTCCAGCAGGCTCTCCAGAGACGAAGGGGGAGAAAAGCAGAAAGGTTGGTGTCATGTCTCAAGGGAAACCCACACCTCTCAATATTCAGAATATTGAATATGAAATGTCAGAGGAGTTATCAATCTTACTTTGATGGCATGAGGAGCTTCATTTGTTAGTGCAGAATGTGAAAGGGGTCTTTCAGAGCCATTCACTGACTCCTCAAAAAACATTTCACCACTGGAGGTTTGTGATTGCTCATCCTACAGAGTGCTCAGGTAGGAAGGGGAGCCACATCCAGTCCTGCCAATCTGTCCTAGGCAGCAAGGGAGGTGCAGACAAGTAGAAGTACATACAATGGCAGTGGTGCTGTGCAGAGCAGGAGCATGAAGTGAGGGCCAGTTCTTAGCTGGTGGAAAGTCACATATGCTACTTCAATTGGCCTGTAACATATGATGATGCAGCCCAAAACACGTAATGGAATTAAGCAAACCCTCTGCTGACACCAATGACTACAGCAGCGGTGAAACCAACTGAGCCTAATCCTTTCCCTCAACTAGGCTCATCCCTCAGCAGCAGCATGTCAGCACTCTTCCTCACCTCCTCCCTAATCCTAGTGCATGCAGAGAGAAGCCTCAGCAAGGACTGAAGAGCAGCCTAATTCTGAAATACGCCAAACAGCCCCAACTCAACAATCACATACTACACACAGCAGTATGGAGAACTGGGTCCTGGCTGACAGTAGATCAGAAGAGCTGGCATTAGGCTCCAATGAGATCAGTGGAAAACAATACTGGTAGGGCAGCCCCTAACAATAAACAAACAAACAAACTGTCAATACTACAAAGTTTCCAAGTGAAAGAGAGGTCAACCATACGACAAGCAAAGACAGGGGCAGGACTGCTCACTGGTAAAGATAGATAACACTGTTATGGGCCTGTTATGGGCCATAGGCTGCAGGTTGTATATTCTGGTCTGTGTGGTTCTCTGACTCCTTGTCAACCCCACAGTTCAGGAGGTTGACACTTCTAACCCTCACCTATTTTCCATATTGTGAGATCCATAGCCTTCAAGTTTGCACACAGTCCCCCTTCCAGGCAGCCAGGAGGGACAGGTTTCAGTCTTCCCCTAATTCATCTCTCCTACTACTCCCTGATTTTTCCTAAACATCAGCAGCTGTATTTGGGGCTGAATGAGATAGCATGTGACCCAATCCTCTCTTCACTTGCTACTAACTACTGTAAATTGCAGATGAATCAGATACATGTAAGCTCCAGCGACTGACAAGAGATCACATGTGTTCCTCTGACCAACATTTTCAAGCCTTGAAAATAAAGGTTTGATTCCTAATTGTACATTCTCTGCTACTAAGAATGTTCTGCTGCTCAAAAGTTAGTATAAGCAGCACTCCTATTCAGGGGGTGGATAGAAACCTGGACACACCACAGTATTCAGTGCCTACCCTTGCATTTAAGAACCAACTGGTGGAGACAAGTAAAGCTCCTGTGATTCCCAGGGAGCTGCACTGATTTAAACTAACTAAAGGTTCAGACCCTGACTTTTATACAGGCAAGTTTGGAAATGCTGGACTGCTGCTGTTTCCTGCAGAGCCAGCATGTGGAAATGAGGTGCTGTTTATGACAGACCACTGTGCAGAAAAAAAAAATCTCCTGGTCTCAAATGTGACCCTTCCATCAGAGGTCACCAAAAAGTCATCAGTGATTTCATCAGATATCAACCAACTCAATTGCCCTTACATGCACACATAGCAGTAACAACATACAGGTCACACTCATTTCCTTGTGTGAGTCAGTCACTCTGAGCCCAAGGCCACCAGTTAGAAGAAAGAAAGATCGTCTGAGATCCTGAATTAGATTTCTGCTCTTGGCTCAGATATCAGTCTCAGAATTATGCCTACTGAGTGATTACAGGAATTATACACCCAGTTTAGCATTACAGGAGGGTGTCCTAGTGACAAGGGGACTGCACTGCAATGGCATAAATCAGTGCAGCTCTACCAACACCCCAGCACCTCACCTCCACTCAGATTGTGGATCTGCTCTGGCATATTTACCCCATGGATTTGCTTGGCTGCTGTCTGATGTTAGCACAGGAAAGACAATAAAGAGATGAAAGAATAATACAGACATGAGGATTACTATTTTCCAAAGAGGAAACAGTTGCTTTAGCTGTCAATGATTTACAGGGTCATGTTGTTCATTGTTGACATATTTTATTGTCATTATTTATCACATTCACTGCTGGAACCCTAAGGAGCCCCACACAGGAACTTGGGCTGTATAGAGCAAGGTGCTGTACAAATACAGAAAAGCTGTCAAGGGGGTAAAGGCACCAGAGTCCTGCCAGCTGCTGCCACTGCAGAAGATACTGCAAATTCACAGCAGGACATAAAAGAGGCAGTAGGGGGAAGATGGCAGGTGTCCAGAGTGCCAGAATATTTCTCAGCTCAGCACAGAACAAAAAGATTCTCTTCACTCCATCAAGTTTATAGAGTTAAGTTCACAAATGCTAAATGCTTGCATCATTTTTAACGCTTTCTTACTGGCCACAAGGCTGTCAAAATGCAGAGGAACTGCCTGTGTAGTCAGAATCCTGAACAGGAGATTACCCAATAATAATAATTATTATTGGTATTATTACTACAGATTTATACAGGCTGCCTCTATCAAGAGAGACATTTTATTCTCCTTGTGAAATAACATTTGCTTTCCTTTTCACAGAAGAATTAGAGGCTCTACAGGCAAAAATATACTGGCAAGCTTGTCCAAAAGCACTCTGAGGGAAAGCAGAGGTCTACATCAAATATGCACATTTGCACCTGCTTAGTCTATGATCACTTTTGCAGTGGTGTAAATCAGGAGCAACATTCCTGGAATCAATGCACCAGACACTCCACTAATACAAATCAGTGCAGTTCACTGACTTCATATAAAAAACCCCACAGACATGATACAGGCAAGAGAGTGCAATCAGGCCCTGTCCGAGATCACCCCATGTCCATATGCTGTTATTCATTACAAAGTATTATCTCAGTGCCTAGGGGCTCCTAGGAAGGCCAAAGTCCCCAGTCCACTACATTCTGCACTGATCAGTAATGACATGCAGCACCTGCTTCAACAATTTGCAACAAAAGGAGTCTGAAACCAGGTATATTCTGGATATGCTCTCAGATGATGAAAATACTGCAAAGTCTCATAATTATATGGTGAGCCCATACAAGCCCACAATTTTTCTTCAAGCCTCAGCTCCCCATCTAGCAAGTTGATGAGATCTTACAGAAAAAGGCTTCTCTTTTACCTAAAGAAGCTTCACAGCTCAGACCTTCAGGCTGGCCTTTCTGTCCATTTCTGGTTTGCAGCTGCATCTTCAGTGCATGGCACATTAGCCACTGGCTGGGTTGACTCTCCATCCTATTTGTGTTAAATCAGTCTAGAAGGAGCTAGAAGCTAGAAGAACAAAACAACGGGAAGCAAAGACTAGGTAACAAAATGCCACTACAACCCTTGTGAGTAAAAATTGACACAAACTTTCCAGACTGAGTTTTCAATGTGCCTGAACTTGAGTCAGAATTACCAACTCGACGGGCACATTTATTTTACTTACTTATTATTCAGATCTAAAGAAATCATTTATCTCTGTCAGGGAAAAAAAAAAGTGAAATGCCAACACACACTAGGGAAGAAAATAAACACACCACTGCTCTGAGACAGTGGTGTGGGAGTTATGCAGAGCTGGCAGCCACAACTGTCGTAAGAAACAGTGTGGGTCCTCCCTGCTCTGCTGTGTTCTCAGCTGTTATTTAACCGTATTGTTTTAGTTAAAGGGAGTAACCCAAGTCTCCCAAAGAGCAGTTGCTGCTCTTACCCATACATATAGTTACCAACCAAAACAGAAACAGAATAAGAGGCTGTGCTGGCCCTCCAGAAGAAGGACCCTCAAGGATCTCTTTGCACCTCTGTGACTCTCTTACAAGACAGAATCACAGACTGGATGAGGTGGGAAGGGACCCCTGGAGACTGTCTAGTCCAACTGCCCTCTTCAAGCCAGGGTCAACAAAATGAGGTTGCTCAGGGCTGTCTTCAGTCAGGTTTTAAATTTCTTCAATGATGGAGACTCCACAACCTCTCTGGGAAACCTGTTGCAGCGTTTGACCACCCTATAAAAATCATTGGTACATGGCTGACATGTGGAGATACTCAGCCACCCCCTAATTTGATTTGTCCGCAGTGTGTCAGAAATGAAATGGAATAACTCTGCTGACCCTAGTCAGCATGTTACTGGTATTGTAACAAACCTACTGCAATAGTATCTGGAGCCCAGCTGGAGCTCAGGGCCCCATGTGCTACATCTGTCACACCATGAACAGACAAGACAGAGTGAGGAAACAGGATGCAGAGAGGTGGCATAGTTCAGTTTAGTTCACGCAACAGGCAGGACTAAAACCAGGGTCTCCTAATCCTCTGTTCACACCACAGCATCAGGAGAACCAGGCTAAAACATCCACAACAAAGCAGCTTTCTGTGTTCTGCTTTGCCACCAACATTGGTAACATTTTTCATAGTAAGTACAAGCTGTTACAAGTTCAGCAAGCTTCTTTACTTAATTTTTTCCTGATCACAGATCTGAAAAGGAAGGGCTTTCTACAAGATAGTTCCTTGTTTGAATATTCCTTGCACGAGGAATATGCTCAGATCTCTATTGCAGTGATTCACCTTCAGAAGAACTTTCATTCCTATGCAAGACATCTGAGGTCACTAAAGTTATCTGCTCCTACTACTGTAGCATGGATTAACCATGGAAATAGCAAATAGCCACAAAACAGGAATTTTCAGATGGACCACATGCCACATGTGTCTACAAGACTCTTAGAGGACCATAGGTCTCCTTCTCATTAAAGCTGCCAGGTGCAAACATACACCCCTGCGCTATGGCCTGTGATCTCGTTCATAGCACTGTGTAACTTCTCCATCCAGGGCAGGGATACACCTGCCCTGAGAGTCACCACTTTTCCCATTTGTTACCTTCTGCCAGCACTTTTCTGGTTAAAGGCAAAGCAGAGGGAAAGTTAAAGAGCAGCAACAGCTGTTCCGGTGTCTTCCCCAGATGTTCAGCTATGTTCAGCCCGTTAACGGTCTGAGAAATCATTCGTCAGCAAAGGTTTTGCTGCCTTGCAGGCTTATCTCTGAAACAACATGGTACTTACAGAACTTGCTCTCACCCTGCCACACTTAGCACCTAGAAACCCCTTGTCATTTCTTAACCCACCACACTCTGTATTCTCTCTTTGGGTTGTAGAAATTATTTAGTGCCATGACAGACAAAGATGAAAAGAGGCACCCACCCAGTTAAGACTGCCTGCATGCACTCACAAAAGTCATTCTGAATATTTTATGAATAAAAAAAGTTAATCCAGTTTTTTGGGGGTCCTGTGCTTCAGCACATCTCCCTGTTAGAATGCTGTCTTCTACTGATTATCATTCAATTACTGTTATGATTCTCTGTTACAGGGATTGATTGCAGAGGTCAGTAAAAGGGAGAATTACAACAAGTGTTAATGTTGAGATCAGGGTATGGTTGAGATCAGGGCGGAGCAGAGTGGCTCATGTCCAAAGTTATAGCAGGTCAAATTAGAAACAGCAAAGGGCCGTTTAAGCAGGCCAATGTTAGGACCTCTTAACACCAGGTATCAGGGACTTGGAACTGAACCACAGTGACAAGAGCTAATTGCCAGAGGGATACAGTCAGGACCAATTACAAGTGTTAACTGCCAATTAAAACGACAGGGCCAATATCAGGGCCACTACAAAGATCAATTATGGGATTACAGCAAAGGCCCACAAGTAGGTAAGAACAAAGCCCACTTGCAGCCACACAGAGAAACTCAGATAAGGAGTTTCCAAAAGTGAGAGAAAACTTTTTTGCATTGAGGCAGCTGGAAGACAGAGGCTCAGTGAAGTTCAGGAAACAAGGCTTATTTACTCCAGCTGGGGTTTCAGCCTGGAGGCCTTCAGTGTTGGTAGAAGTCGGATAGGATTTGACTTACCTTCTCCATGGTGTTAACAGTCTCATGGCTATGAAGAACTACCAAGAGGAGCAAGAGACAGCCATATTTACGAAAGGCTCACTGAAAGGAGCACAGCTCTATCAGCCTGAGGAACCAGCCAGGTGTGTAATCCAGACCTCCTGTACTGCTGCTTTGCTAGTGTTAACACCAGTGAAACCAGGAACAGAGGTTTTAAGCTCAGCCTTGCTCTCTCCATGCTTAATTACCTGCCCATCCATAAGCACATTATGCAGTGTGTGAAAGGGCTTCTCAGACCTCTGCTAAGCACTCCAGCTGTTTCAGAGCAACAAACAGAGCTTTATGAATAACCTTAGAGGTTTTCCCCTGTTTGCAGAGCTCACACATTGCTCTTAGGACCTGAGCCACCTTCTCAGCTCACACAGACCTTCTCATCCACTTTGAAGGCATCTAGCCACAACTATAGCACAATCACAACAGTGGTACAAAAATACCATCTCTCCTTTGCCCTCCAAAGCCATCTAGGCGAGGAGTGAGGTCAGAGCATGAGGGAGGCAGAGAAGCCATGCTGGGCTAGAAGAACACACATGTAGATTTTCCTGAGGCCTGAACTTCAGTTTATTCAAAGGAAGATGCCCAAGATAAGGCATATTCCCTCCAGCTGCAAAACTCTGTTCCAGGTTTGCTCTCCCCTGGTATCAACCCATCAATACCTAAATGATCCCAGCTTGGAACAAAATTGCTAAATGCCCATAGAGACTGACTACATCCACCTTTGGGCCTGGGCACATGCTACTCCAGAATCTTTCACACATGGAGGAGACAGTGATCCTCTGCATGCCAACCCTAGAAAGATTGTATTACACAGTCCTGAATACCACAGAGGCTGCCCATATTTCTTGGGAGCTGCAGGAGCCATAACAATGAAATTAGCTGCAACCTCACAGCACACCTGCCCCTGCAACATAACCAAGACAACACCAAAACCCCATTCCAAAAAGCCTGGCTTTCTTATCCAAGCACCCACCCTTACACTACCCAGCTTCCAAGCTATGCTGGAGCACCATTTGCCCAGAATGGCAAACAATGTCCCTTTTACCAGGTGGACAAGATCCCCTGAATCCTGTGCCATGCAGAGGCAGCCAGACAGAACTGCACTACCTTCCCCACTCACCTCCGAGATGCTACTGTAAATCCAAAGAGACATTATCTTACCTGCCACAGTGTTACCTCCTTGACTGCCAGCAACGGCAAAGGGACTGGTGAAAAATGCTGTAAATTAATTAACATCAGACCTCTTGTAGCTGTTTGTTACTGTAAACAAACATTTTAATATGCAGTAATTAATTAAATCTGCCATGCTGTCCCCCTCCTCCCATTGATCTTTCTTCAGCTTTTCTTCAGCTCTGCCTCATCTTTTTCGCTTGGTGAAACAGATCACCTGCAAACAGAGACACCGCTTTCCCAGTGGTCCAACAGCAGCGACCCAATTCAAAGAGATCACTTTCCTCTTCTTAATCAAATGCAGGTTCCTTTTTTTGCCCACACATACTGTTTTTTTTCTCCTCCTGTGTACATTCTTTTCTTCCTCTGACAACTTCCTTCCCATTTATCAAATGTAAATATAAAACTAATTTTTTGGTGAAGATTTAAACAACCTCCCAACACTTAGGAGTTGTTCCCCAGACAAAAAACATTCTATCAGATGACATATCTTGGCACTACCCACTTCCCTTCAGCAGAATCTTTCCAGCCTCATTCTACCACAGCTCAGTTTTTTTATTCTCCCAGCTCTAAGCTGAGCTCTAAATTTTCTCTTAAGCTGTAGGCAAGCTGTACCAGACACTACTCAGACAAAACACATCTTCCAGCTAAGTTTTCCTGGTAGCTCCAGCTTATATTTGATAGCCCATTAACAGTCCCACAGTAATACTTGCCTATGCATTACCTTTCTCCCATCCCTAAACACTAAACAGAATCCAACTGTAACTCTAAGATTTCTGCAAAGCTGTAGACAGATCCCCACAGCCACCGCACAGACAGACGTGGTCACTTTGAACCTGAAAGGTTAGGGTTGGCGTTTGGGTCTGGACTAAGGGTAACAGAAGCAGAAAGTGCAGGATGGCAGTTGGACAAGGGCTGAAAACACATAGCAAAAAGAAAGTAGGTACTGCCAGGAGACCTGAGATGGGAGAAACGTTCTTACTGACCAGGACTAGGGGGATCTCTTCTTTGACTAACCAGCAAAAGGACAGTTTAAATAAAAGAACCGTAGTTACAAGTGGTAGAAAGACCAAGCCCAGCACTAGAGTCAGAGTAGGTTGAAAAGCATCAAGGAGCAGGAAGAGCAGGGCTGCTCCATGACAGAGTATAAGTCAAGAACCAAAGGCAATCACAGTATGGGCAACACTCATCAGTCAGAGTGCAGTTCCACAATACCTGAACAGGACTGCCACAACAGGGTCCAGCAGCATCCCTGGACAAGACAAGGTGTTGAATTAGGTGCAGGGTCCTTCCAGGGAGCCCAGTCGGGAGCAGCATGAGATGGTGCTATCAACAGGACTGAAGACAAAGCTAAATCTTGGTCTGAGGTCATTCCACAAGACAGAGCTGAAGACGGGCATGCCTAAAAAGTAGGTTAAGCAAGGAGCAAAAGGCCAGGCATCAGATGAAATGAAAACTCCCAGACCAATGGGCAGAGAGTGTGTGGGTCCCAGGTGAGGCTTGTCAGGCCAATTAAGTGCACAAATAGCTCTCAGAGCCCTGACTACAGCTTTTCCCCTTCCCATGAAGGTGTGTCTTCACATCGCACAAAGATCTGGGTACTGGCTCTGAAACGATCTGTTTGCTGTGGGTTGATACGGGGTTATTTCAGTGGGACACAGAGCCAAGGCAGCAACATGACGTGCGGGACTTGGAGCTGGTTCACAGCTATGGCAGAGACATGGAATTGGAATAGGGATGTGATGTGGGGGACCCCAAGGGCATTTAGACCAGATCCCTTTCCCACTTTCACAGCAAATATCCATTTGAACTGTGCCCAGCCCAGTCTAGGTTCCATCTGGCATGTTTACCTTCTCATTTCCATGCACCAAAATGATGGTAATATTTGAATGGCAGGAGTGCATGGTTTTGTTGGATGAGGACTGGGATTTCAAGCTGTCTCTGTATGTGCATAAAGATGGAGGTGAGCGTATGAGAATGAATTTACATATAGGTATGCTTGTATAATAAATGTTATGGCAATGCACACTGTTTGTGGAATGATTTTTCTCATTCCATTGACAGGTTGTACCATCTTCACCTTTGTGCAACGTCTCCAAAGACACCCAACAAAATTTTACTCCCACAGAAAAAAACCTGTTAGTGTGGGTGGAGCTAAGCAACACTGTGTGAAGCAGGAGGCAGCTGGAGCAGGAATGAGTTATAGTTCCTCACCAATACTGGCTTATACTGCAGCAGGGAGAAGTTGCCTTTCCTGGCAACCAGAACTACCCAAAGAACTGGGCCAGGAGCAGGGCGCAGGAGCTGTGAGCCCCTTTCTGCTGTCCTGATCACTTGACATGATCCTTTTTCCTTCCAGCTAACAGAATTTCTGCAGACCAGGCAGGTCTGCCAGTAGCACTTCACAGCTAGGAGACCACCAGGGTCTCTTCTGCTGCAGGGGGAGAGCTCCCTAATCCCTGCAAGGCTGCCAGGGTGTGCAGGTCCTAAGGTTGCCTTGTACCTTTCAAACTGTGGGCTTCACCACGAAAGCTGGCTCCAGTGAAGCCAACCAGAGTCATGAGTACCCAGCCTCTCTAAGGAGCAGGCCCTGCATTTGCAGTTTTATTATCCATTTTTCTTTTAATGTCATGCACACTTGAGAAACCCTGTGTGAGAGTCAGAATGAGAGAGGGAGAAAGAGAGGGGGGGGGGAGAGAAAGCTCATCATGCCCATAAAAGGGACAGATTCTGATTAGCTGAAGTTATAAAAATGATTTATACTTGCAAACATTATTTCTACTTGTATTGTTTGCCTGCAAGCGTTAACATCACATCATGGACACTGTAGCCAGACTCAGTCTTCCCTTGAGACAGAACAGATGGCTAACGTCCCCTTCCCATCAAGGAAACCCCCCAATGCAGAATTGGGGTGACCAGAAGAAAGACTTTGCTCTGGCTCTTGGCGCTTCCAAGCCTCATGGGAACATTCATCCTCATGTGCAGCCAAAACAGAGTCCCAGGCACCAAAGAAGAGCAATCCTGATGTCAGCTTCTTCTCCTCTCTGCTTGGCATTTCCCGAGCAGGAGAAGCACGCTGAGTCCTGCCTATATTGTGCGTTTTCCCCGCCTCCTACCAGCCCAGATCTGGGTTTATTTCCTCATCCGTGATTATTGTAAAGAGGAGCAGAATGAAATGCAGATGCAAAACATGCTCGTAAGAATTTCCTCTCTCTCCCCCATCTGCCAGAGAATAGATTTTAATCTTTAATCCATGAGCAATCAGCGAACACTAGCGAATTGCAAATTACAGATGTTTTACTGTCTTTGGCATTTTTAGCTTCCTCGCTTCCCCACTGCCACTCAGTGTCTTTCTCACATCCTCCCCTCTTCTGCATTCATCGAATGCCACGCGCCATCACCAAAACCATATGACACTGTCATCATTTGGTAATTAAACCTTTACTCACTTTAAATACGCAAAGCTGGCTGGGGTAAGCAGCACTTAACCCTTTCCTGACAGGCTCTGTACATATCTGGAATGAAGGGAAGGAGGGGACAGCGGACAGAACAGTAGGTGAGGGGAAGCCCAAAGTTTGAAATCATGTCCAAGTGCTGATGGCTTTCCTTGAAAGCATCCCTGCTCTCAGAGAGGCCAAAGGAGATGAAAAAGGTCTCTGCTTGTTTTCACTTACCTTGTTGTCTGGGCTGTGTGGTACCACTGACAGAGAGGAGCATAGGCTCCTCTGCTAAACAAACCCCAGGGGCTGCTGGAAGACACTAGGTCCCTGATAATCTCCAGAAACTGCTCACCGCAACTTTAACCCTGCACCACACTTTTGTATTAAGCAATTACAGACTCAGCCCTGGACTAGCCCTGGCTGCTTTAGGTTGTATATTAGCACAAGCTGTCCCAGTCTGAGCTCCTTGTTTTGACTCTTTGCTGCCCAGATGGAGACCTCCAAAGATAATCAAGTGCAAAGGCAACAGGTATCAGAGGTAGGAGCATGGGCAACCGCTTAAGAGGAGTGGAAAGTAGGTTTGTAACCACCCTTCCTTTCTCCTTAACCCCCCAGTGAGGTCAGTACAGCTGGGCCCCTGTGCATACATCATCTGACTTAGTTCCTGGGAGTATACTTCAGCTGCGAAGGGCAGGGAAGAACTTTTACACTGCCTCAGTTGCAAGCTTATAGAGAAAAGACAAAGCATGGCACAAAATGCCTTTAACAAGCACTGCTGTAGTGGCACAGGTCTCTTGTCTTAGAGTGGCTTCCAACAGGGGTCACAGCAGGATCCAAGGCACAAGAGAGCACTCATCCCTACCAGTCTGTGAGCAATCCGAATTCCCAGTGGAGGTTGCATTGCAACTCTTTATCAAAGGAGTCCAAGGTAAATTGGACATGGAGAGAGTGAGATGTGGCAAGAAAGAGGGAGCGGGAGGGAGGGAGGGCGGGGAGAGTGGGAGAAAGAAAGGTGGCTGCAATTATTTTGCCATAGATTGGCAGGGCCTGCTTTCCCTGTAAGAAGACTGCAACATTTGGGGAAACATAAATAACAGTTGACAAGAGACGGCACTGCAGAGACAGGCAGTAATTGTTTCACCTCCCTCTGTGCCCTGTCCACTGTAGGCTCCCAAGGAACTACCTTTGTATCTTAGCTCGAGGCAGCAGCTCAGGGCCCCTCTGGACCAGGAACAGCGAGAACCTTAATCATTTTCTACAAGTTTGTCAATTTAACAAGTGTTTGCCCAAGGGGCATCTGTCTGCCTGCCTTCCTTTATTCCTCTCTCTGCTTGCTTGTTTGTGAGCTGGTGCATTCTGGCTGCTATCACCAACACACCAGCTTCATACAAGTCTGGCTCTAAACAGGATGCGGCCATCACTGGAAGCAACATGGTTAACCCCAGTTTCAGAGGTTACTAACTGGTATCCTCTCCACTTTCTACCTTCATTTCTTTTTTTCCTCCATCTCTCCTTCATGTATGTGCAGGCTGCTGCAGTCACAGAGAGAAACAGTGATCTTTCCCTCCTTCCCTGGCTGTCTCCCTGCACCCTGCACTGAACACTGAGTTTACCCCATGGCAGCTGGAGTCAAATTCATCAAAAGACTGAGCACTGGCTGTCCTTGAACACACTGCCTTTCAACCATGTCCCCACAGGACCTGGGGAGCACCGGGGAACTCTGGTTCATCAAGACATTTTGGAGTGGCATCCTGCTGCTGGGTGCCTGAGCTGAAAGCAGATGTGTGTCAGGCGAGGAGGAGGAGGAAGGCAGGAGTGAAGACCAACTGCTGTTGGGAAGGGGTCATGCTCCTCTCCCTGCGCCAGGACCTCGGACCCTTTGAGAGTGCAACAGGTTGAAACACAGAACTTGGGAATTTCCACAGTACTTCAGACCACTACAAAACCGGTCCTGAATCTGCTTTTCTTTCTCTTCTTCCTTTGAATGCAGTAATAATAAAAAGTTTCCACAAGAAAGGATTGAAGTGCCTGATTTGAAATGTACTCTTTTGTTTCAGCTTTCTCAGGGCAGGGTTACTTTCACAGATGCTGTTCTGATTAGGCATAACCCTCAATCTCATTGTAACGTGGCATTAGAACAACTCAGCATTATCTCAAGAAAACAATTTACTCCCTCTCACATTACTCTGAGCTTCTGTACTCAGAAGGCATTGGACTTCAGTGCCACAATTGCCAAGCCTTGGCCTTAATCCTAGCCCAAACCCCCTGCTTGAGAGCCAAGTAACCCATCTTTACAGTAAAGTAGAATGTAGGACACAGAAGTCCAAAGGCACCAGATCTCTTCCTTACTGTAAATACCCAGCAGATTCTGGTAAAAGATAGGACTGTTCAGTGTTTATATTCTGACCCAAAACCAAGTGATAGCCAGAACTCTCATTCCTGTAGCAGGAAAGAACAGAGGCACAAGCCCTGGTGATAACCAGGCATCTGTCTAAGGATGATGACCATGCAGAACACGTTGATTTTGGCTCCCTCAACCTAAAACTTCACTTGAATTACAATGGACAGCCCATCCTTACAGTAAAGAGAAATTTAAGACTCAGCAGCTGTGAGACCCCTGTGGTGTCCAACTTAACTTGGTTCATTTGGATTGAGTTGATTCTCTAGCCTATATTTGGGGCTGCAATAAGACTTTTAATCTAGTTTGGTTGTGGGACTACAAAGATTGAAGCTTCTACTTCAATGCCCCATAGTGCTGGGCCCTCTCTCTTCAGGAGAGGGCTGTGTTTGATTGGCAGCATTACAATAATTCTTCCTGAATTACTTGTATGGATTTCATTGTTCCGGCATTTCAGCACCAAGACCTTTTTGGAGGTGCCTTCACAACATCTTCGGGTCAGTTATTGCTGTCTTAAAGACAGGGTACTAACACAGAGTAAATTTAGCTGATACCTCCTACAACACTGAGCTAAGATACAGATAGGTTCCAAACCTTCTGCATGTTCCTATCCTAGATTTTGTTTGGGCTTAAATATTAAATATGTGACCAAATGACCAAAGTGTTTAAAAAAGTCATTGAAGATGGGAGTGGGAAGACAGTGCTGGTATTTACTACCCTGTGAGATGGGACAGGGAAGAAAGAATTGACTGTAAAACACATGTGTTCCAAACATGGCTTTTATTATGGAGCTGGGTGGAAAGAATTCAGGCAACAGGACATTACTGCAGGCAGGCAGTAGCAACAATCCCAGGAAACCTCCCTGCCACTGTCAGTGATTTTTTTGCAGCGAGGCTGGCTGGCCTTGACCTTTGTACTTAGGTCAGATTCTCATTGATTACAAGGGAAGATTTGCCTGGACCATGATCCATTTGAGAAAGGCAAGAAAAAGAACATCCATTTAGCCACTTGGATTCACAGCAGACAGATTACATCTCACAGAAACCATGAGAGAGGCAAAAGTGTCAAGTCCAATGCAAAATCTTCCAGGATGCTCACTTGTTGGCTTTGCTTGATCTTTGAGACGGTGAAGAAATGCTTTGCGAGAGCCAGAAGTACCACAACAGCTACTGTTGGGATTGTGACCTCTGAGAAGGTATCAGTGTGAATAACAATGAGCCATAGATTGCAGTGTTTCACTTCAGCTGCAGGAAACCTACAGCTGACAGCGGAATTTGTCTCTGTAAGCTGCCCTGTGCTCTCTCCATGCTTGGAACTGCATCACAGCCTCTCCAAGACTTGCTGCCCTCGGGCCCTTCACATGCCAGCAGCGGTTTATAATCTCAGTCTCCTCACCACTGGCAGGCAAGTCTTTAAGAAAAATGGGTGCAAAACCCAGGAAATGTGTGTCCTTATTAATCACTGTTAGGGCTGACAGGGGGGAAGCAAGTCCTGGACCATATCTGGATGCAGCAAGGAGGGAGTGAGAACTGGAAAGACCACTTCCCAAACAGTAAACAAGGCCCCAGAGCAGAGCCCAGAGTGACTCAGATGCAATCAGAAAAGCTGGAGTGTGTTTGCAGGTTCCCTTCAATCTGACATGGAGATGGATAGGGCGAAAGCAGACATACCGGGGCATTTTCCACCTGCCGCTCTGATCAAGAGAAGTCTCTTCTGCCTTCCCCACCCACTTCTTGGTGATGAACATCTCCCTGGGTCATTTATAATGAAGGTGATGGTTTCAGAAGAGATGAGCAACCCGCAGTACATGGAACATTTGCCAGATCCTGGTGAAAGGTTAGAGAGGCAGAAATGCAGCCACCCTTTACACCAATCTCAACTCCTCCTCCAGCAGCTACGGCCACAGTCTGCTAGGTGCCAGAGTCAGAGCAATGTTTTTCTCTGGCAGTCCTCTCTGCATGTCACTGCTATTAGAGACCCCAGACAGGACAGAACAGGGATGGGATGTGCACTTGCTCAGCACTGACCATAAAACATCTACCACTGTGGAACTAACAGGGAGATCAGTGAGGAGTTTCTAGAAAATGGATCTGATTACCCCTGCTCAGTCCTTCCCGTCTCCCTTCTGCAGCTTTGTCTGACCCACTGACATGTATCCCTCAGCTCTTCTCCAGCTCTTCAGTTCATCTAGCCTAGGTGTTTCATGGGCACACAGTCAACCTGTAAGCCCAAGAACTGCTCCAGAGAATAACTTGAATCTTAGGTCAGAGGAAGCTCCCCTGACTATGCCTCTGGCTCTGCTGACTATAGAAGAAGCATCCAGCATTCCAGGTGAAGAGATCCAACAAGACATTTTGTTGGGGTGGGGGCAAGAGCTGATGTTGGGCAGGCAGAACAAAAAGGAGGAATGGGAGAGAGTTCTGCAGAACAAAAAGGCACCGTACTTAGGGGGATACACAATGATGCAGGAGGAAAAGTGAAACCAAGATAACAGTATCAACAAACTTTAGAAAGTCAATAATTGACACACACCAGTCACGCTGCTGAGGTTTCATCTGTACTGCCAGTAGTTTTCCCCAAGCCTAACCAGAAAGCATACGGCATGTCCCATTTGATCCTGGGAGGTAACTGGAGTATTTCCGTGCAGGCCACTATGTATCTATACTCTCCCCTCTGGCACACTAAAAGGTCATGTAGAATAATGCAGCCACTTCTCAGCGCACTGCTCAACACCACCACAGAGCAGTCTGCACTATGAACTGCAAGTAGAGATGGAAACATTAGGATATAGCATGGACACACAGCCCAGATGACTGCCATGGAAACAACTTGGCTAGCCTGGCTCTGTCAGGAGGAATACCTGCCCTAGGCCAGTGACCCAGCAGGGAGACCTCACTGTTGAAGAGAATAGGAGCCCATTTCCAGACTGCTTCTTCCATTCCTCCTGCCAGCCTCAGCTGTTCCCTGTCATCAGGCTTTGGCCAGGTACTTCCCATCAAAAGTATTCTCAGGATCTGCTTTTCATTTTTCCCAGGCCAAAGTAGCTGAGGTTACATGGGAAGATCCTAGACTGAGCAACATACTGCTTAAGAGCTTCAGACAGAAATGGAGTCTTTGATCCTGGAGCTCTTGGTTGAAAAAAAGCAAGGCAGGAAAATGTTCAGAAGCGTTTAACCTGGCATGCTAGCAGGGACAAGAAACTCTTAATCAGAGTGTGCTAAGGGAAGCAATACAAGCCCATTCCCTTCTCAGTGCCTTTTTTCCCTCTTCTCAACTTTTCCCCTCCAGCCACCTCATGCCCCCCACCCCAACGTCTTTAGAGGTAGGGGCTCTGTGTGTTTGTACAGCAGCTTGCACACAGCTATGCTGGCCTCTGCTGGGCTACCTGGCCTCACAGCAGTAACAATGATAAACTCCATTGGCAGACAGTCCACTGGGGAACTGGGAAAGGTCTGGAACACAGAAGAACTTGTATCAGCACAGGAGGGGAGTGTGGGAAGTCTAGCAGTACTATAGTAGCCTTGAGCAAAGGGCCTGACAAAACCCTAGTAGGAAAGCAACACCAGATGGGCTTGCACAGAGCACCATCACATGGACTGAAACCTGGCTGATGGCCCATAAAACAAAGGTAAGGTAACACGATAATGATCAGCACAGGGGAGGGAATAGCTGAGTTTGGTGTCAGGCCAATTCACAGGTTTATTAATGATACAGAGCAAAGCACATCAAACACCACAGTGGATGATACCAAATTCTCTCATTTGTCAGCTCAGCAGCTAAGACAGGGCCAAGTGAAGACTTTCCACTCATTTTATGCCTATGGTCTAATACACATAAGGTCTTCTACCACAGCTATGGCCACAGCACCCATGACTCGTTGATCACTTCCCTTTCAAGAATGAAATAAACCTCAGTCTGCACAGCATCCAAAAGGATAAGAGATCAATCCGCCCAGCAAAGCTGAAGGCAAGCTCATGTGCTGGGAGTTACACGAGTGCTTGATGGTTGAATCACACTATACTTAATCATGATAAAATCCCAATATTAAAGCGGACAGGGCATGAACACCAGCTATACCATCACAATAGCCCATGGGTGCTTTCTAATACCTAGGAAATTCATGGTAGCTTAGCCTTTTTTTTTGGGGGGGGGGGGGGGGTGCAGGAAATGGGGGGTGTTTGCCCTTCATGACTTTGCCCTCAGTATGGAGGGCTGCAGGACAAGGACATGCACAGAAACTGCCTGAAATAACCAACAGTCAAGGTATTCCCAAGCTCATTTCACCCCATGGTAACTTGTTTGGTTGAATCCCAAGCAGCCACAGATGAGAATTTGCTGTTTCCTGTTACTCTCAGTGGATATTTGTATGATAGGACACCATGCCAGTCTTTCACGGAAAGTGACTATCAGGCTAGTTGCCAGGATCTGTGCAATCAGCACTTTAATTAGTTTGGCTGTAGGTCTGTGATAAACACATGCCAGTCCCAGAGCAGGCAGGTACCTTCCCACACCACTCTGGTGGCATCAGAGAAGCCAGCCAGAATCAAAACAAGGAGGAAGGTGGCTTTTCAGCAAGCAGACAGGAAAGTCAGGTTAGAAAAGATTGTGAGCTGGCCCTCAGCTGCAACATACAAGTCCCATAAGCAAAGAGGGGAGAGTTCATGAATGGGGGAAGGAAGAAGCAGCATCTCTACAGGGCACCAGAGACAGGGGAAGGTCTCACTAGCTGTAATAGGAGTGAAGCAAGCAAGGGTCAACTTGCAGGTTATGTGAAAGTGCCCCAAAAGAGAGGATGGAAGCCTTGAAATTACTTAAATCACTTGAAACTTGCCTGGATAAGGCATTTGATCACACACGGTGAAGGACAAGCCTCTGCTGACCGCCTGGGGAGGGATAGCTGAAGGACCAACCCATATGCCCTACACAGGAGCAGTTCCCACCAGGACACAGCTGATGAAGCATTCAACTATCCCAGAGCATTGTCCAGTGGGTAGCAGTGCAGCCAAATGCAGGCAGAGCAATACAGAGGGCTCCTTGCAGGCTCCCAAATCAGTATTGGGAAGTTTGGCTCATCATCAGCCCCTGATGTGAGTTCCTTCCTTTGCCCAAGCAGACTGCTGATTAACTAGGAATTAAGCTGGCATGAGACAAGAGCTTGTTGATGTCTCTATAATGCTTCAGCTGATAGACAAAAATAACTTTCATGTTGTCTATTCTGCTTCATCTTCTGCAAACATGCCTGGTACTGCCAGACTGTCAGCCAAGGTCCTCCCAATACTGCAGTTTTATGCTTGTACTCAACAGGAGGAGATGTGCAGCTCGCTTACACTCTCCTTCCCACACATACATGTTCAACCATGTGCAGACTCAATGCATTCACGTGTGCCCCCACACATTCACACTCATGACTCGGACACCCATGCGCGTGTTCACATACAAGAGTCCCCAGGCTGCCTGCATATGGGCACCCACCAAATGCTCAGGGATACACAGGTGTGCCTATATTGTGACATACAGAAACACACTTTCTCACCTCCCTCTCAGGCACAATCATGTCAATATAAAGGTATGCGCATGTTTGAAGATGCCTTCACTTAAAGGGTTACATTCTTCTCCTATACATTCACCACCCAAGCATTCACACATACCTCAGCACAGATACCATATGCAAATCACATACCCTTTAGACATACTAAGGCATAAATTAATATTTACTTACTTATATACAAGATGTATGCATACAACATGCATCTTTGAACATACTTGCAAAAGAACACAAATACACTGCAAACCTACAGAAAAATACTTTCAAGTCACGTTCATGTATGTGTGTGTGAAGCAACCTCGCTGAGAAATGAATTGCTGACAGTTCTGTAGGGGGAAGAGTTGCTCTTTACTAAAGATCAAATTCTTTGCCTCTTCACAATTCATTCTTGTAGCAGAAACATGGAGCAGTTTTAAACTGCAGATATTTGTTACCATAATTAACATTAAAGATTCCTCACAAACCAGTTTAAGAGAGCAAAAAATTCTGTCCTATTCCCTGTGGCCAGCATACAGTCAGCTCCAATGCCACCACTGCTACCTGTACTGCAGCAGTACCAGGTCCCAGGCAAGGGATCAGGAACCCACAGTGCTAGGAGCTGTACAGAGTGATCCTGATTTTAAAGAGTTTATAGCCAACACCTGAATTCCTCCATGCCCTGTGCAGCATGATAGCCAATTCCAGTGGTAGGGCCTGTTTTGCCTGGATGAGTGGTGCCTGCTTGTGGTCTCTCCCCTTTCCCACCCTGTGCTCGCTTTCCCACCGCACACCTCTGTGCCGCTGGTTTCCTGGCAAACACATCCAGTTTTCCTCTCTGGACTCACCAGCGGATACCCGGTTCTCAGCAGCCTCCGCAGAGAGTGATGGTGTGATGCAGACAGATCTGTGCAAGCACTGAGACTGGCAGCAGCGCAGCTGTGACAATGCGAAGCTCAGCGTGAACTGTGAAACCCTCCCGAGAAGTGAAGCAGGTATTAAGCACAGAGTCCAGCTTGGACTAATTATGGATTACGAACAATACCCAAATTAGCAAGTTTGAAGCCAGACCAGGCATGTCCATGTGACATAATGGTCTCTGACACACATTTACATCATCAACACAATCACTGATATGAATCTGAATTTTCACCTGCTTAGAAGAATATTTTCCTCTCTCCAAAGCTTCTAGTTCATCAGTTCTGATCTTTCCAATAGGAATTTTTCATACCTTTTTTGAAAATAAATTTTCTTCAGAAGTCAGCAATCTGCTAGTGATGTGTCGTGGTTTAACCCCAGCCAGCAACTAAGCACCACGCAGCCGCTCACTCACTCCCCCCCATCCAGTGGGATGGGGGAGAAAATCAGGAAAAGAAGTAAAACTCCTGGGTTGAGATAAGAACGGTTTAATAGAAAGAAAAGAAGAAACTAATAATGATAATGATAACACTAATAAAATGACAACAGTAGTAATAAAAGGATTGAAATGTACAAATGATGCGCAGGGCAATTGCTCACCACCCGCCGACCGACACCCAGCCAGTCCTTGAGCGGTGATTCCCTGCCCCCACTCACCCCAGTTCCTAAACTAGATGGGACGCCACATGGTATGGAATACACTGTTGGCCAGTTTGGGTCAGGTGCCCTGGCTGGGCATGAGAAGCTGAAAAAGCCTTGACTCTAGTCTAAACACTACTGAGCAACAACTGAAAACATCAGTGTTATCAACATTCTTCACATACTGAACTCAAAACATAGCACTGTACCAGCTACTAGGAAGACAGTTAACTACATCCCAGCTGAAACCGGGACATGATGGAAAAACGACATGTATGAAACTACTTGTTTCAGAAATACATCTTTTCTTCTCCTTTCCCTAACCCTGCCCCTGAAAAGTGTGAGACACTATCCAAGTCCAAAACTGCTGGCACTTACACAGAACACACTTTGGCAGATCCTCCTCCAAACCACTTCAGCAGTCACGGGCTAGCTTCAAACTGAGTATAAACATTTTCAGAACAGAAGCAGTAGGTTTGGGGAAAAAGAAAATAATTATGAGAAAAAAATCCCTGCTATAATTCAGTTGTTAAAATGAAAGAATTCAAGCTAACTTTGTATTGCACACCAATAGCAAACACATGGGAGCTAATGTCCCAGGCTAAGAGAACACTAAATTTAGAGTCAAGGCATGCAAATTTTCATACAGGGGTTTGGGCATAAGGGCTCATAAGGGAGCAAGCATGATTGTACCAGAAAAGCATCTAGCAATGCATTCTCAAAGTATTCTCCCAGGCTTCAGGAATAAATGGTACTGGCACTAAGATATCCTAACATATAAGTTAAATAAGAGAGGAGAGACTAAAAGAAGTTTAAAGTCTCTATAAGGAATAAACAGAGTCTGTGCAAAGGCTTTGACCCAAAAAAAGTACACAAGCTGAAGGAGAAGGGGAAAGGGACTGTTCTTAATTTCTCCATCAGGTTTGGTCTGACCTAGAAGCTTTCACTGACCTTAGAAAATGGTTTTGAAATATTGATTTCACAGACAGCAGAAGTTACGAGGGACAAATGCCCCTCTGCCACTAACTCACAAAACATTAAACTCTTACCTTGCAAGTATTCATTGAGCTCTGATGGTGAAAAACACTGGGGAGTATGTGCTTTTCGCTAATCTTTTGACTTCTTAGCTGCAGCCAGGGTATGAATAAACAGCAGCAAGAACCCCAAATAATTCCTCAACAGAGCCTTCAAGCCTCTCTTTGCAACATCAGCTGTCAAGAACAAGAGTAAACCTCAACAGGAAGCGCAAAGGGCTACAGCAGCTCTGAGGGACAAGCAGAGGCATCTGTCAGGGAGGAACAAGGGCCAGCTGTCCCCTCGTGGAGGACAAGCCGGGGGCTGAGGGCAGCCCCGGTACAGGCACAGCGCCCGAGCACAGCAAGCAGAGCCAGGAGTCAGCAGAAGGCTCTGTCAACAGACCCAAGCAAAAGAAGCAATACGCCAGCTCCAGAGTCCATCCAGGGGAGTCCAGCTGGGAAGCAACAGGAGGCAGGGACAGACAGAACTGGAGAAAATGCTGGAATATTGGTCCAGAGACCATCCAAAAGTCACAGCTAAAAGACACGACAGGAGATGAATGGCAACATATGTACAAGGGGGATATCCAGGAGACAAGCTACCTACAATGCAAGTCCAAAGTCCATCCAAAGGACCAGGAGAAGAGGTATGCCTACAACATAGCCAAAGCAAGGCCCAGATCCAACCTTAAATGGAGCTCCTGGGCCCCAGCCTATGGGCCAGAGATGTGGGGTGTGTGGAGGTTCCAGGTAAGGCTGGTCAGGGCCATTAAAGCCTATTGGGGCATTCAGGGCCCTTCCTGCAGAAGAAGGTAGATCTGTCCAAATGGGATGTGACTGGCATAACACCAAAGGTCTGCTCAGAACAGAGTGCCGCATAGCCCGTGCTGCTCCAGACACATCCTGAGAAAGAGTATCCAGAGACAACTGGAGTGCTTCTGCAAAGAGGAGCTGAAGAAGTGTCTGGGTGGGATTCACGAAGTCTGGTGCAGCCTGCTGGTCTCTGGACAAGAAGATCAAACCTGCTCTTGATTTTGTCCAGGCCTTAGGGGACAGCTTAGACATTTTGTTTAACAGTCCTTCACTAAATTAGCAATGACCTGGTTCCCAGTTCTGCTGCTGTTTTTCTTTGTGTCTTCCATCTACTTTTGCCTTTGCTCCTCTCCAGTAACATTGAAATACTATTATCCGTTTTTTCTACTTATGTGCTCTGTACTAACTCTGAAAAGCATCCCATGAGGTTCTCAGATAGGTGCTTTGAAGAATAAAAATTCTTTCCTAAATCAAGATTTTAGAGCAAAGACTAGTTTATATTATGTCTGTGCCTTACAAGGTGACACCAGAGTATTAACTAGTTAAAAAAATAACGTTTCTGTTAAAATAATCTAACCCCCCTCCATTGTTTCAATTTTTTTTGGAGAAACTTGCACCCATTGGACCTGTTCACATTATAAATAAATAAATAAATAAAACATGAAGAAGCAATACCAATGAAGTTATAATACTTGTTTAAATAGTATAACTGAAAAATTTAAAAAATTAGTTGCTTTGTGTATGTGTGTTTTGGTTTCAGGTTATTCTTTAACCCTGGACCATATGAATTAATGCAATTGCCCAGTTGTAAAATTCTGAGAGGAAAATTATCTTTATACTCTGAAATGACCAGAAAGCTTGTTGTGTGTTTTTAAAGAAGGAAGATGTTTTGATTCATAAAATATACAAGAGTTGCATTGTCATCCTCAAACATTGTATCAATCATGAATCAGTTACAGTTTGAGATATGAGCAAGTTAACAATAAACTCTACATCCTTCTCTTTTGATTGCTAAGGTTTGAGCTAAGCTTTTCCTTGCAACTATATTAGGCTAAAATGACACTTTTTAAAATACGTGAAAGCTGAGAGTTGCATATAATTGCTTGACTCCAGGAGCTGGGACTGACAGAAATTGCTGTTAGGATAATCTCGGGGACCATATCCCAAGTGCTGTCTGGGCAGCTTCTGGGATACAGCTGGTAGATAAGGTTGAGAGGCAGCCCTAGCACATGCCCTGCCACAAGTACGCAAACTCCTCCAATATTTCATTCACGCAAGACTCAGGCTGAGCCTGAGAACAAAGTTCTTAAATGCTAACAATGACCAAGGGAAATAACATCCAATCCTTGTTCAAAATACACTCCCTGGGCTAAAAGGCACTCAGTTCATTACCGCTGTATGATTCCTTCTGCTGGTGGGTGTTGATCATTTGCACTTGCAAGTCTAATTCATTTGTAAGGGCATCTAGAGGTTGGGGAGTTTGAGGGGAAGGCTGATTTCCAGCCTTATTTACATCTAAAGGGATATATTTTATTAAAAGTCCATCTAAGTGCATCTCCTGCATATGCACCTCTTCGAGATCCATCTCAGACCACTCAACAAAACAAACAGCTAGGACTTGGGCACCTCCAGTCCAGCTGAGGTCAACAGGAACCAGAGAGTGAGCCGAGCTTGGCCGACTGACACCGGCAGGACTGGCTGTAAGGATGCTGCTCTGTGGAGCACCTCAATCATCCACTGACAGAATTACAGACGAAGAAGGAAACTAAGTGCCTAACTTTCTCTTCTGGTGGGCAGCTCTGAGAAGGCTGCCAGCTCATGCCTGCAGCACAGCCAGCTTCCAGGCTGTCAGCAGAAAGCAGCAGCAAAGGCTGGGGGGGGGGCAAAGGGACAAGGGCTGGGCAGGCCATGCCCCCCGATCCCCAATGGAGTGACTGGGGCTGGGCAAGCACCGTTCCTGGCCCACCTCCGGCTCTGCCAGAGGCACACCCCAGGGGTACAGCGTAGGGCAGGGGCCTGGAGACTCCTGAAGCATCCCCCCCTCCCCGAAAAGGGAAGCTGAAATAAAAGGCAGAAGGAGCCTTGTGTGTGTTTTTATTATTATTATTTCTGATTAAAGAGGAATTCATTTCATCTTTGCCTCCTGCCAGGGGCTGAGGTGCCGCCATTGAGGTTAACGGTGCGGAAGAATACAAAAAAATTTCATTGAGGAGGATTATAAAAGTTACTAGCTGGAACATTAACAGAAGAGTAACTTGTAAAAAATGCAATATTACAATATTCACAAGGACGGTAGAGCGTGGTAAAGCTATAAAATTCAACATTAAAATCTTCTACAGCCTAGATAACCTAGTTAACAAACATTGTATTGGAACTACTTTTTTTTTCCGCCGCGCTGAGGGGGCGCGGGGCCGGGGCGGCCCCGCGGCGGGGGGGGACGGGCCGGGGGGGGCAGAGCCTGTCTGCGCCTGGTGGTCCCTCCCCGAGAGAAGCGGGATCTTAAGAGGGGATAAAGAAAGGCGTGGAGCCGGCGCGGCTCCAGCCCCTGATTCAGCGCTGATGAACTTTTTGTCATTAGCAAAGCGTGGGAAGTGATTTGTCTCATCCAAACCCGCAAACAGGAAGCACCGATTCGTGTCATTTGTCACCAGCAGCAAGTGCCCATATAAATAACAGCCAATGTATTTCCCTGCGCCGGTTGAATTCTGCAAGGCAAAACACCGGCAGCGTTTTCAAAAAAAAAAAAAAAAAAAAAAAAAAAAAAAAGGAAAAGATGGAGGGGAATCAGACATTACTATTATTGTTCTTATTATTACTGTTATCTAATAATACTAGTAACTAATAATAATGGGCTCGTGCAAAGACATCAACCTTAAAGATAAACCGATGCCACCCTTCCAAAATCGGCACGGAGAGCCGGTTGGCTTTGAAGTCTCGCTACACCAGGCGAAACTTGTTTCCCTTGCAAGAGGAGGGGATGGCATTTCGCCTTGTTGTGCGTTATTTTAATGTTGTTTGTCGCCGCATCTTTCTCCCCCCTCCCGCGCCCCCCCCCCCCCCCTTTCCCGCGCCCTCGCTCCCTCTATTCTGGGGGCTGCGGAGTCACGGGAAGCAGAGAGTGTGAAAGGGCCGGGAGAGAGGGAGAGGGAGCGAGAATTGCTCTGAGCGACTGCGGAGTGGAATTCAGTTCCCTGGGGAGTTAGCAGACAGTTTGTGGAGATGTTACTCCAGAGTTTCAGACTATGATAAATATGATAATTTGTATAAAATTTGAATGGGTTCTTGTTTTCAGGGAGAATGCCTCCGATGATGAATGTTCATGATTTTCAGATAGATGGCTGATAAAAAGTGTATTGAATTGTTGAAAGCGATTTTAATTTTAATTCTCTACCTGCAGATGTCTGATAATAATAATGTCTCCTAATAAAATAGGAAGGTGTCAGTTTAAGCAGCAGTATTTCGCTTCACTTCATCCTTCCCATCCCCAGACTGTGGCAACATTAACCTCTTCTTATAAAAAGGCACATAAAATTATTATAATTACAGAGTTATTAATTTTAAAAAGAGGGTTAGCAGGATTTTTTATTATTATTAATAGAGCTCGCACAGTACCCCTGCAAGTAAATCCCCGTGTGAAATGATGGATCCGATTGCTAATTCTATTATTAGATATTGCCTAGGAATTGCCTTTCGGGTTTTTAATTAGAGTAATTGAAACTAGAAGAGGCGGGGCTAATTATTTTTATTTTCCCCCTTTGTTATTATTTAAAAGTCATTGATAATGCTCCCTGCATTCAGATCTCGGCTTCAGAAGGAGTCTTACAACAAAGCAACAAAGGGAAAACAGGCAGATCCCCGGGTCTGGAGGTTGAGACTCCCAAGCCAGCAGTGTGCGTCTGTTAGGTCAATTGGGTTTTGTGGGTTTGGGGGATCTCATAAGAGACCGTCCTCAACCCAGCTCCTACTGCCTCTTATCTGGGCTGATATTTCATGTCAAAAAAAAAAAAAAACAGGAAAAAAAAAAAAAACAGGAAAAAAAACCACGAACAACAACAACTCTAGTAACATGAAATCAATGACCTGGCAGTTACACTCTAATTAGCGCCTCCTGCGAAGCAGCCCAAAGCCAGCCCAGGAAAATCACACACAGGCACACGCACACCCGGGGGGGGGGGGAAGCGGGAGGCAGTTGAGGCGCAGAGGCAGGCGCACCTCGGCGGGCTGCGCGGCTCCCCTCGCCGGGGGAAGCCCGGCTCCAGCCGGAGCCTGCCCGGTGCCTCTCCCACCCGCGGCCGCCCCCACACCTCACCCACTCGCGGCGGGGAGAAGCGCCGGGGCGGCTCGGGCGCTGCCCCCCGCGCCCGGCGAAGGGGGGACCGGCCCCGCTCCGCTCCCTGCGGGGCAGCCGCCGAGCAGCCCCCGGCTTCGGTCTCGTGTGCCCGAGCTATTTTTCTCTCGCCCTGAAAGGAGCAGACGATATTGTCCATTCATCAGAAAGGCAGGAATTTGGTGCTTCTGGTTGACTCCGAGCCGGGTAATTCAGGGATAAAAGAAAGCTGGATAAATGACCCGATAGTGTAAATTAGTGTGGAGGGTGCAAACCGCCTCGCGGAGAAGTGCGATTTTATAAACAGCAGCATCATCTGGCAAAAGGGTAAAGAACTGTGCAGAGCTCACAGCTTTTCTAAAGCATCGCGTTGATATTTTATACATGCACAAGAGGGGAGAGAGAGAGCTAGAGATACATATGATATATGGGCATAAACACAAGCTATGCAAGCACACAGGAGCTTTCCCTTCCAAATCTCTGCACAGGTGCATCTCTCCACACATTAAATGCTCCCTAGCTGTCTCCAGAAGAAATGGTTATATGCAGTAAAATATATATAAATTAAAGTCTCTTCATTTTGATATAAAGATTCGGTTTTATATTATACATTTGGTATATATTGCCACGTATTCCTCTCCACAGACGAATGTATTTCGGGTATATGCGCGTGGTTGTGAATATAACATATATACTTCTAGTTACGCAGGGAATCTGAGAATTGGCAATACGTCTAGCAATAAGAGAACTCGTTAGATACGTAGTTGTATAAAGGATCGTGTACAGTTACATTAAGTCCCATTAAGAGAGCGAATGTCAGTCTCCGCCGTTTCGCACACGAAATTAACAATTATAAATTCCTGACTACGGAGCAGGGGGAAATTGCCAGAAGTTGGGGTGGTCCGGTCCCCCCCCTGGTGCCTGCGATCTCCTTCCCACCGGGGTGCTGAGGGATTTAGGAAGCCGGAGATGGGGAAAAGGCATTTATTCAGGGCAATTAGAAAGCAGGTACCGCTTCAGAAAATGGATTTATTAAGGGGGAAAGGAGTTGAAATTATTGTTAAAAAAAATTGCGCATAAACGAGTCTAACAAAGTAGGGAAGCAGAAGCAGCTTGGCGTGTAAGGTATCACACTGGAACTGCTTCTACTTCAGACCTCGGGATTAATCAAAGAAATCGGTGCGGCTGATGAGGAGTTATTCAGCAGCTGAGCTCTGGAAAACTGCATCCCTGCTTTCTTTATACATTTTATTATTTTCAATTGGGTTGAAAAATTAGGAGTGTTTAGAGAAAAGAAATACACATTTCTTCTTCCAGCGGCCTGCAAAATTTTGGTTTTATCCCCCCCCCCCCCCTCCCCCCGCCTTCTTATCTTTCCTTCCCTTTCTGTTTTTCCTTCCTCTGAAGTTTGCGGTGGGGGCCGCAGGGAAGGATGCGTTTGAGAAAGTCAGAAATTGAAGCGCTTTCTTGGAGCGGACTCTTCCCCTTCGCCTCTCCCTCAGCATCCATAACTCACTCCTGTTTCCACTGAAGAGCCCAGCCCTGGAAGCCAGCAGCCCGGGTGCTTTGCACCCTCCGATGCCAGGCAGGGAAAAGGGACAGATCTGGGCTCTTCCTGACACTTCTTCATTGTGCCTTTAAACCTCTCCCTGGCAGGGCTCGGCAAATGCCTCTTTCTCCTCTTTCTGCGGGGGGGCAGCGGGTGCCCCCTCTTTACATGGACGTTCGTCGATGAGAATACTTTCTTAGGAAACTTGCGGGAAGACCCAACTCCTGGCAGTCGGGGGAAAGATGGCAGCTGACACAGATGCCCCTTGTCACCAGCCCTCCGCGACTTTCTCCGCTTCCAAAATAAAAGCGAATACGCCTATTGCCAGGCTGGCCATCTCCTCCCTCAGTTATTTTTCAATGCAAATCTTTAGTGCTGTTGAACCAGAATCTCCGTCCTTCGGCCGGCTGGGAGGCAAAGTTGACAAGCTGAGGCGATGGTGGGGAGGGAAAGTTACTGACAGGAGTGGGGCAAGGCAGGAGGGGCAGCATCCCTCCGCACCCGCTGGCTGCAGTGTCACAGCCGGCCGTGTCCCCGCACACAAGGGCCCCTCGGGAAATCATCCCCCGAGAGCGTTTCCTATTGATCGCCGGGCGAAAAGCGGCGGGTTGCATCTCTCCCCTGACGGCCGGCGGTGTGATGGTGGAGGGGGTAGGGCGGGAGGGAAGGAGTTCTTGGGACAATTTATCAGTTATTAAAGGACCCTTCCTGGACCTACAGAGCTCAGGGGCATTTCTCATCTCGACTCCAAATAGGGAAAAAAAATGTAGTCAGCTATCTTTAATCATTGACTCGAGGGCACATTTCACATCATCTCTCAAATCTGCATTTTTTATGAAGTGGCCAAAACGTGTGCTGTGTGCCTAATTTTCTCTCCCTTATAGGCGTTAAGAAGAGTAATGAGAAATCGGCTGGAAATTAACTTGCTTCTGCCCCTGCAGCCTTCTCCCCTCATGAGAGACTGGAACTTTTATCCCCCTCGCACACACTTTTATATGAACTGGTTCAGAGCCCGGGGGTGGCGGGCAGGCTGGGAGGAGGCGGGGGAGCTGGCCGCAGCGGAGTTAGGAGACAGACCTGCAAACTTCCCTTTTCTCTGCAGCTCCCAGACCATAACAGAGATTCTTGTCACAAGGACAATGGTTGTGTTCCCGGGATAAGGTGAAAGGCACACGAGTTACGTCTCCCCCGGCTTTTACTTTTCCCGTCGCTGTCGCTATCCCTCTCCCAAACCTGGCCCAGCCCCCGAAACGCTCTGAAAACTCAGCGCGTCCCAGAGATCGGGGGACCGGGGAGGCAGCGGGTGTAGGAGGACATTTATTTCCTAGGTTTTAACACACGGAAACGCATTATCATTGTTGTCATTATTGTTCCTCTTATCATTATTAGCGCCTGGAGTATTGGAGTTTTCCACCGAGGTTTGGAGTTTTCCACCGAGGTGGAGGCGGCATGTGAGGGCAGGCTGCCTGGGGAGGGAGAGCCGGTTCCTTTCCTCACTTCTCCGCACCTTGAGGTCTTTCTTCTGTATTTCCCATAGCCCTTCCCCAACCCTCGCCCCCCGCCCGGCAAGACCTGCGGAGCCGGCCACCCTGGCCGTGCCGCCGTGCCGCCGTCCCGCCGCGGGGCCGGCTTTCCCCCTCCCCACCCCTGGGAAACCGTGCCCCGGGGGAAGAGCAGGTCCTTCCCCTCCCTCGACGTGCCGGGGAACTGTTGCTCCTGCCCGCCGGCCCACCCCGGCGCCTGCGGGGCCGCCGAGAGCCGCTCCCGCTGCTACCCCGCGGGACCCCCGGGCTGCCGAGGGGGTGGAAGGGCCGGCAGCTGCCGTGTGTGTGTGTGTGTCCCGCCCCGGGGCGGAGGGGCGAGCCGCCGCTGCCCACCGGCCCGGAGGGAGGCCCTTGTTCTGGGGGGCGGTGTGCGGAGCGCCGGGGTGCGCCTGCTCCCCCTGCTCCGAGGGACCCACGATGGGAACTGGAAGTGAACCTAAAACAGAGAAGTGCGGGGGGAAATAATTCTTACAGCTCAAAACAGCGTTAAGCTGAGATGTAGGAGCTCCATAAAATGCCAATGGGGAAAACGCCTCGGCGCGGGCTGCCATAAATGTTTCTGCTTTTCTGTTCTAATTCTGATGTCTACCAACTGTTTGACGGCTCTTAAAAACCTCTTCTCTTTTCTTTTCTTTCCTTTTCTTTTCTTTTTTCTTTTCTTTTCTTTTCTTTTTTTCTTCTCTTCTCTTCTCTTTTTCTTTCTTTTCTTTTCTTCCTCTTTTTTCTCCTTTCCTTTCTTTTCCTTTCCTTTCCCCCTCACTCCCTTCTTTCTATCCACAAATGCTAGAAGGGGTTTTTTTCCTCATTTTCTGTTTTCTTCTCACATTTACTATTTTTCGCATTAGAATTTTATCTCTATTCTGTCTTTTTATCCATCCACCCATCCATCCTCCTTTCATCTTCAAATTAAACGTCCCCTTCTTTACTCAGCCCTTTTTTTCTCTAACATTAGTAAAAATCAATGTCTGTCTCTCTGTCTATCCATCCATCCTGATTTCCACCTTCTCACTTAGATCCGTCCTTCTTTTATTTCCCCTTCTTTTGCACATTAGTGCAGGGAGTGGCTCTGTGTCTCCAGCCTCTCGGGTTTTTTACGTGATCTTCCAGTTTTCCCTTCCCTTTCTCCAGTTCTGGCAACGGCGAGCGGGTGTCCCCTGCCAGCGTGTCCCTCTCCCTCATTCCTCCCCTAATCCACGCAGCGACTCCACCCACACTCCCCGAGCCCTGGAGCAGCTCCCCGGCCCTGCTAGCCCAGGCTGTCCCTAAGCACAGGGCACCCCCAGGCCACCCGGCTGCCGGGTCCCCCTCCTCGGGCTAGAAACTTGTGTTGAACTACTTGAGGAAGAAAGAAGCGATCGCACCGAGGTCTCCCAAAACCCCGGGAGATCGGGTCCGGCCCCCGCCCCCGGCACGGAGCCGGCCCCGCGCAGGGGGTCCGGCAGCCTGGACCCCGGGAGATATCGCCCGCTTTTGCCAGCCGCCGCCGCCGGCCGAGTGGGGAACGGGTCGGGAGCGTGGAAACGTTTGGGGAAGCGCTCTTGAATTTGAGCCTCACCGCCGCGCAGGGAGGAGTTAAAATGCCCCGTCCCCCGCCGGGGCTGGCCGGAAGCCCCCCGCCGGGGCCGAGGCCGGAGCCCCGTGCCCGGCACGGCCTGGAGCGGGGCCCGGCACCGCCGATCTGCACTGCCCCCTCTGGCGGGACGC
>NW_010972665.1:346610-348507 GCF_000737465.1 Haliaeetus leucocephalus
TAACCCACCGCCTCCCCAGGCACTCGCCCCCACCCCGCAACTTTCGCAACCCCCTTCCCACTCCGCTGCTCTGCCACCAGCCCAGCCCACAGAAGGGCAGCCTCTTCCCGTGCCAGCACCATCCCTCCAACTTTGGCGGCTCACAGTGTTCCTGCTCATCCCGCAGTCCCTACAGACAGCCCCCAACGGGAGAGGAGGCCCGCTGTTTCCTCTGTCCCTCTTCCCTTTCCCTGTGTCCTCCCCAGCTCCACCATCACCGCTAAAAGGCACCAGGTGGCCAGCCCAGCACTAAGGCAACCGTGAGGGGCATAGCGGCAGCGACACGGACATCCCCGCACCTCTGAAGTCACCCCGAAACTCTCGGGAAGGGGCCGGCCCTGCCCCGGGCTCGGCTGCCGGCCGGGCGGACCGCAGAGAGCGGCCTCCGAGCGCCGCAGCCCCCCGGCCGGGGTCGAACCTCGCCCCTGCCCCTGCATCTCTCTCGCAGGGTCCCCTCCTAAATATCCTCTCTGTCCTTCAGAGCACACCCTGCCTCGGAGAAAGGGAGAGGAGGCTCCGGACACAGGGAAAGGCACCCATTTCCTTACGATGCTCTCAAGCCAAACAGCCGAGCAGCGTGCATTTCCCCTGGCCACTGAAAAGCCCTCCATGCTCCCCGTGTCGCTGATGTCTGCCCTATTACCTGTTGCAGCCACTTTCTGTCTCGGACTACGGGGAAAGAGCCTGCCTCCCTGCATCCCACATCCCCATCAAGAGTTTATTCCTTAAAACAGTCGGTGCCCGTTTCTTTCCTACAAGGCGCAGGCAGCCGGAGCCCCGAGCCCGCCGCGGAGGAGCCGGGGGGTTTCCCGGGGGGGTTACGAAGAGCCGCGCTCCCGCGTCCGGGGGAAGAGCAGCCGGTGCTCGCCGGGAGCAGGGAGAGCCGCGCTCCCTCTGCCTCCGCATTTCCCTGGGAACTTTCTATTCCGGAGTTAACTATTAACTGCGGGAAAGCAGGCAATTTTCTTCGGAATGTGAACTATTTCCTTTATCCAGCAGATAGATGGGGTGATTGATTAATATGGAAATTGATATTAAAATATAGGTCGTAGGCAGGAGCGCTTGTCCTGTAGTTCACAGCCGCACGGAGGAACAGGCGTCCAGGGCAAGCAATGTACCCAGCTATTGCCGAGGGTTTTCCTCGTTCGCCAAGACATGCTTTAATTGTGAAATACATGCGGATATAATTCTAATAGCTCCCATGAATACATTCTGAACAGTGCTGAGTGAAAGGGCACACGGAGGGGGCAGAGGAACACTCACATGGGGGGAGAAGCGCCGGGACCCGCCGCAGAAGGGGGACGTGCTGGGATAATGCTCGGTGGTCACCTCGGGAGCAAAGGCGGGGGCGGTGATCCCACAAGCTGGCAGGGTCGGTGGGTAAAGAGCAGCAATTCACGTATCTAAAGATGGTGTATAGCCGAACAGGTACCCTCTACCCATTTGTAGGGTACCAGTTTGCTGCAAGGGGAGAAACAAGAATTTACGGCAGGGGAGCCTGTAATTCTAGACTCGAGTTAGATAACACTTCAGCACGGATTGAAGGTAGGAAGAGACGTGTGTCCGTGAACGTACCCACCAGTCTTCCGTCCTTAATCGTTCACTCCTTTTATTTGCAGTAGCACTTGTGCTCTTTGGTTAAGGGTCGCAGTTTGACACCAAAGGGAACTGTTACACCCCGCAAAGCCGGCAGAAGCCCGGTCCCCGTTTATCCCGGCCCCACCATGTGTTGCTGTTCTCCCTCGGCCAGCCCCGTTCTAATTAACCGGCGCCTCTTTTAATTAAGAGGAGGACTCGCTCGGCGGCGACTGCCGCTCTGTCCGGCGGCGCGCAGCCCCACGCCGCCCCTGCCGCCCCC
>NW_010972665.1:349298-349791 GCF_000737465.1 Haliaeetus leucocephalus
CCACCAAAAAAAAAGAAAAACACATGCATACACAAAACCCCCAACAGCCTCATCTTGGAGAGGTCCCAAGCTTTTAAATACTGTTTGCCCAGCACCGCCGGCTCTGACAAGACAGTAATAACAGGGGAAGCTTTTTAAAACCAATTTAGCAAATGCAGAAATGTAATTTTAATGAAGAATCGATAGCAGAATGGTTCATTTTTCCTGGGACTCCTTGTTGGAGCTGAGAGAGACTTTCAATCAATGGGGAGATGGAAGAGGGGGGGTAGAAAGAGAGAAAGAAAAATATTCGCTCAGTGATGTCTTTAGCACCGGGAATTTTTCTTCTTTTCTTTGGAGGTTTGTTTTGTTTATTATTTCTTTTCAGTCGCGAAGCCTTTACCAAAACGCGGCCGTAGGAGCAAGGAAGAGACCAGTGGACAGATAAATGGATGGACGGATGGATGGGCAGATAATCTCTCAGAAGCACAAGTCAGGAGCTCACAGGGGCAGA
>NW_010972665.1:349801-353515 GCF_000737465.1 Haliaeetus leucocephalus
TCCCCCCGCAGCCAGAGCCCACCGCCTCCCTTTTCAACTTGGAGGAAGTTCCTCCTCTGTCCCGCGTCCCCCTCTCCGAGCACATTTTTATGGTAATAAGACAACAAATTAATCTGCTGTTGCAACAAGACTTCCCTACAGGTAGCCAGTTTGCGGGAGGGGGGCAAGGGGAAGCAGATTCAAAGTCCAGGCGCTGCCCACCACCCACCCCACAGGACACCCCCCCCAGCCCCTTTTCTCCCCGGCTGCACAGCCCTGCTACACTGGAGCAGGTGAGTCCCTCTCCACTTTTATAAGCAGCAGCGCTGCATTTGCTTTGATTGTTATTTATTTTCCCCTCCTTTTAGCCTGTCCTGGCTCAGTAGAGCGGCGTTTCTTTCTCTGTGGCTGGCTATTTTTTTTTTTTTTTTTGGTGGTGGCGGTGCTCTGGTGTGTGTGTGTGTGTTGTTATCTAAACCGTTTAGTTTTGGGTGGTTGCGCCTAGATCTCGAAAGTCAGCGGGGGAAAGCAAGACATCCAAGCGGGGAGGAGAGAAGCAAAGAAAAGGCCGCGGCGGATCTACTGGTTTGCAGCCGTCCCGGGGAGACGGGCCATTAGGCAGAGGAGCCATGGCTCAGAGCTCAGGGAGAGCAGGTAAGGGGGGGGGGGGGCACTGAATATTCAGCAGTGAGGGATGAGACCGTCACCCCCAACTCCCTCCTTTGGTAGGAGGCAGCCTGCCTCTGCTGTCCTCCACACACACCCTCCTTGCCTCGCCAGATTCCCCTCCAACGCTTGCCATCTCACCTGCTAAATGCCCCCCTTGCCTAATGGGTGCCCCCTCCAGCCCCCCTCGAAGGGCTGGGTTCCCGCCGTGTTTACCGTGAGAGGACCCGCAGCAGAGCCTCCAGAGGCGAGCGAGAGCCGGGCCGAGCTCCGTCCCCTCCCCGCCCGGCCTGGCCCGGCCGCCAGCGGCCCCGGCCGCTCTGCCTCGCCGCCCGCCCGGCTGTGCAAGACACCGCCACCCGCTCTCCGCCCCCGGCCTATTTTACACCCTGGGTTTGGCGATTTGCCCCAGTCCCGGAGTTCCCTCCCGTCCATGGAAAGTTCAGGGCATCGCCTAAACTCTTTCCCCACCGACTCTCTCCCCACCCCGTGAAACTTTGCTCGCTGTGGCGGCTTTCCCGCTTCTGGACCTGCATTGTCCCCGCCTCGGGGCTCTCCGGCAGCCCAGCGCCTCGCCAGTCTCTGCGGGGCCGCGGCGCGAAGCAGCTGCCGCCCGGGACCGGGACCGGGACCGGGACCGGGACCGGGACCGGGACCGGGGCAGCATCGCCCCCGCGCGGGGCGGGGGCCGGGGCCGCCACGCTGACTCCGCACCCCCCGAAACCTGCCCCGCCGACGGACGGGTCTCCGGATCGCCCCCCCACCCCCTCCCCGTCGTCAATTTTATGATTTGCAAACAAAGCTTCAAACAAACCCCGCCGGGGAGGAGAGGTTTTCCCCGGCGCTGCCGCTCGCGGTAAAAGCACAATTACGCGGTTTGGTTCCCTCAGATTACGTATATAAACGGAGCTGTTAATTTAGGGATTTGGGGGGAAAAAAGGACATAGGGGTTTAAAATGCAAACCTCGCCGACTGTCGGCACAGAGCCGTGCTGCTGCCCCGGCTGCCAACCGTTTGCTGAAGGGGAGGCTTGGAAAGAAAGGCTCCGGCGGGCGTGGAGAACCGGGGCTTGCAGCTCCGGTTTTCTTTTGTCATTTCTGGTGGAGTCACAGGGTGAAATATCTCCCGTCTAGAGAGTGATTCAGGTGCACAAACAGAGAGACACGTACGGGAGGCAAAGAAAAACACCCATCCTTCGGAAAACCACATCTCTTTTCTGTCGATAGAGTCCCCATATATAAATGTATGTGCACCACCTCAGTAAATCTTAATACTAAATACGCTGTATGTGAGTGTATATATATATGCGCATATCCACATATACACGTGCAAGCGTGTATTTTGATAATCGAACCAATTAAATCTATTATATACGCTGTATATTATCTATAAATATGACAAAGAATCGCCAAAACGTAAAGGAAAAATATAAAGGCAACGAAAAAGGCCTCCTAAAAGAAAAGGCCACAGCGGCTTTTTTTTTTGCTGTTCTGCACCGAAAATCTTCTGAGTCGAAACTGAAAAAATCTTCAGAAAGTTTGCAACCCCCTCTGTTCCTTTTTCCTTCTGTGTTTTTAAAGGATCTGCCCAAGTCCCTTTGCATCTGAGGTTTAAATAGGGAGATCAATAGAAAACAGTTGTAATGATCTAATTAATTATGGCAAAATTAAAAGCGAGTAGAAAATCAATCTCTGATGGTGTTGAAGATGGAATTAAATTGATAGTCCATCTGTTCACCTCCTAGACCGTATAAATATGCAACCCAAGGACGGAGCTAATGGGATCAAGCTGCCTGGGAGAGTCTCTTTCAATCTCTCCCTCTTCTTTTTACTTCTTTCCTTCCCGAAGTTCAGCCCCGCGAACCCAGGCTGCCCGTGCTCCCACTCACAGGGGTGTGTTTACCCAGCGTTAGTCCGCTCGCTGGAGACACGCAAAAGACGCTTGTGCCGAGCAACTCAAACCGACAACAGCAGCCCGCAAATCTGAGGGTAAAAAGCCGGGGGGTTGGGGGGGGGGGGGGAAGCTGAGGAGACAGCGTTCAGTGACAGCTATCGTGCTGTTTTTAAGTCAAACGGACAGGCTTGATGATGATGATGGCTACGGAGTAGTTTGAAGATGCTCTCCCTCCCTCTAAGCACCTTTTTTACATCGGTCGGGGGTTCAGAAAAGTCAGCCCTTTCTTCAGCCGGATTTCTACAAAACACCGGGCGTGCGCTGGCAGGGAGAGGCGACACATTGAATTAGTTTTGTTTGTCGGGTTTTTCTCCGACTCTGTGAAGCTCTAAGGGCAGACACCCAACGGGAGGACCTCGGTGCCGCCCTGTCCCGACGCCGGCCCCCTCCACATACCTGCCCTGTCCCTGCCGGGTCAGCCTTCCCCAGGCGGGCAGCGGGCACCCCTGCGCCGGGCTCCCCTCGAGCTTCCCACGGCCACCCGCCTCCCCACCGCGGTGGTGGTCTTCCGAGCTACCAGCGCCACTTGAAAAGAAAGGAGGATGGGTGTCACTGCCAAATTAAAGAAAGACCACGGAATTCCTACATTTGCCCGTTAAAAAAAAATTAATAGTAATAAAGAAATACCCTTTCCTCCCACCTCCCCGCTGATTTGTAGGTGCGGAGCACACGCTAACAGCAGGGAGAGCCGGGGCGAGCTGTCAGGCTGGAGGAGTTCCCCACCGTCCCGGCCCCTTTTTAATTGTGAAAAATGAAAGCTAGGTGCTGCGGTTCCGCTGGAAAATAACCGAACAAAACGATGATGTTTATTGCCCGGGTTAGAACTGCGTGGGGTGGGACGGAGTGCGGGGGGTGGGGTGGAGGGGGTGTCGTTTAAATAAGTGAAGCCTAAATATAAATCAACTAAGATGGGGGGTCCCAGGCCCGGCTCTAACCGCCTGTGCACACACCCACGGCCGCACCGCGTCTCTGGCGCGCCTGTGGGGGCGAAAAAAATCGACCGTATCTCACCAGGTTGTGTTAATTTAGCTGTGCCAGACCCCGAGTGCCGACGGGGAGAGTCCCGCCGGCTTCGCCTGCCGCCCCCAGCGCCGCGCCAGGCCGGGGCCGGGGCCG
>NW_010972665.1:353525-359711 GCF_000737465.1 Haliaeetus leucocephalus
CGGGGGGGGAGGGGGGGCCGGGCCGGGTCGGGCCGGGCGCTGCCTGCGGGGACTTCCCTGACAAAGTTTGCCTTCCCCCTCACACTTCCCCATCCGGCCAGAAAGAGTGCCCTGGGGGAGCAGCCCGTAGCACCAATCGGATTTATTAATTGATGTATTGAAAAGAAGGATTGATTGACATCTCCTAATGGAAATTACAGCCCCGCTTTCCTGCTGCACGCTGCCCTCCCGGCTATCCCTTCATAAAGAAACCCTTGAGGCGAAAGGTAGATTTTCATTTAAAGTGCCCCCATCCTCAATTTCACAGATTAGATACATTTTAAACACAGACACACATATTGCAAATTAGAAGCTAATTTAATTATAAATCAAAACTGGGCATAAATCTGCACTCACCACAAAGGATCCATTTAGCAGAATGCAACCACCTCCCCTAACCCTGGAAAACTGCCTTGCAGAAATAACACTGTATATACATTGCCAAAGTTATGGATTGTGCACAGTGCAAAGAGATCCACGGGAGATATTTTTTTCCCCACGCTGGGGGAGGGGTAAAGCCCCGTGTGTCAGAAATTAGCCGATCACATGGTGACAATTTCTCTTTCTCCTAGAGAAAGGAATTCTCCGATAAATAAAAGTTTGCATAGATGTAGAAGGTTGTAATTCTGAACTTACAGGCTGGGAGGGAGTCGGAAGCGGCAGATTTTTGAAGTCCAGCAGGTCGGGATCAACAAACACGCTCACACACACACACACACGCACGCACCCACGGAGCCGGGGTTCGTATTGATTGGTGACGTTTGGTTTGCAAACCTCCGAGAGGAGAGGAAGGAGGGAAGGGATCAGGGTGCAGGAGAGAAGGCGAGACAGGCAGCCAGGAAAAGCGCTCCGCGGCTCGGAAGAGCTCCCTCCCTCCCTCTCTCCCTCCATCCCGGATCCGCTCGTCCTCTCTCCTCTGCTGCGCGCCTCTCCCTGACTCCGTTCCTCTCCCAGCCCTGCCCAGCCGAGGCAGCCAGGGGAGCTGGAGGGGAGATTTGGCGTCGGCTCACAGTTCAGACCTTCCCCCCACCCCCGCCACCCTCCAGCTCCTCTTTTTAAGTTAAAATTCTCCCCTTCCCTCCTTCCTTTAATCTCTCCTTCTCTTCCTCCACCACGCTTAGAGACCCCCCTTCTTTCAGCCCCTCCGTTTCCCCGCACATTCCATCCCCCTGCCTCTCGCTCTGTGTCTTCCTCCTCAGATGCGCTGAACTCCGAGGCCATTAACAGCTGATGTTAAAGAGGAATGACTCTTCCTGCCACTCGTTTTAATTAGGCGCCGAACTTGGGCTTTCGCGGCTCCCAGCCAGGGGAAGGGAAGGGAAGGGAAGGAGCGAGCGAGCGAGCGAGCGAGCGAGCGAGCCCCCCTGTGCCAAGGCGACAGCGGGGAGAGAACGGAAATCGCCCGGTTTCACGGCTTTCCCAGAAAGAGGGGAGGGGGGAGAAAGTTTCCGCACCAACTTACGACCAGTTTCTCCTGAAGCCCTGCAGACCCCTCCTCCCCCCCCTGCCGATTCAAGCACTGCTTCGCAAGCAGGACCACCCGCGCCCGGCCGGGCAAGCTCCAGCCCTCACCTGCGGCTCTCGCACCGGGCGGAGGGGCCGCGCCAGGTCCTTTGTTGGTGCGTTTCCAGCCTTTGTTTAGCGGTGGAAACGAGCCTGCCTTCCCCGAACCCGCTCCCGGCACATCCCCCCGGACCGCAGAGCCGTCCGTGGCGGAGGGAAGCGGGGGCAGAGGCAGGGCTCACAACGGGGCTTGGGAAGCGCTGCCAGAAACGCGACCGGGGCAACTTTCTCTGGGGAGGTGGATTCGTGTGTGTATAGAAATTGTCCGAGGTCAGCCTGGCTGGGAAGGAAAAGAAGACTGGAAAGGTAGAGGGAAAGGAAGAAAGACAGAGAGAGGAAAGGGAGAGGAAGGGAGAGAAAGGAGGAGAAAGAGAGAGAGAGACAGAAAGCGAGAAAGAGAGATGGAAAGAAAGAGGGAAGGGGGAAGGAGGGAGGGAGGGAGAGAAAGAAGGAAAGAAGAAATAAAGTCTCGAGGCATATCTATCACTTTCTAATGCATGTGCGGAGAAGTCTGCTCCCAACTTCCCCCGCCGGCCCTGTGGAGGGAGCGGAGCGCAGCGGCCTCCCCTCTCCCCGGCAGGTCTCTTTGTGCCATCATTTTTGGCGATGTGAATCCCAGGCAGTCATTACCACACTTTGGCCCCTTTGAGTGCTGGAATTACCCTTTCCGGGGACTTTAATGGGCAAGCCATAGGGTTTTTCGCTGATCCGCAGCAGTTTTCGCTCCCTCCCCGTTTTTATGGGTGTATTATAGTTAGGGGTTATATAAATGTTTTTGAGTGTGATAACTGTAAATCCTAACATTTGCAAATGGCCCGGAGGCAAACTAACCTTGGACGGGCAGAGAGAGGGAGGGTCTCCCACTACTGCTGATTAAAAGGAGACTTTAATAAGCGTCTAATTCACTCATCGGGAGTTTTATGGAGAAATTAGAGGACAACAAAAAAAAAGACATCTCTAGCGTGGGGGGAGGAGGCAGCAGAGGGGGGCTTCCACGGGTCTACCCCGGCGGCAGCCCAGGGCAAAAAGAAGAGGCAGCTGGGCCTCGCCAGTGCCACAGCCTCCCATCACAGAAAGAGCAGGAGGGCTCACGTCTGGGCCAGCTCATTTGGGTCAGAGGAGCAGCCCGCCCCCGTCCTGCCCCCCCCCCCCCCCCCCCCCCCCCCCGCTCCGGGGCAAAGAAATGAGCAGGCAGAGGAGCGGAGGGGGCTCCGGGACCGGCGGGCAGACAAAAAGAGATAGGTGGCAGGGGGTCTGTGGCGGGCGGGCAAGGCCGGCCCGCGGAGGCCGCCTCGCTGGGAGCCAGGTCCGGGGACCCCGCTCGCAGCGAGGGCTCCCCCAGCCCGCGGCCGGCAGGGGTTGCACGGAGGCGGAGCCCGGCGCCGGGAGCCGAGTGCCCGCTCCCTGCCTACCTGCCTGGGGAGGGAGGGGGCAGGCTCTGGTGCTCTGCGCCCAGGCTGTCCCGGTCCCCATATGTCTGTGGGCCTGCAGGCTTGGAGACTCGCCCCCGCTCCGGCCGGCCCGGTGCGCTAAGAGGCAGCTTTGTTGCAGAAGTGTCTCTTCACATTGTTGGCTCCCCCCCGTCTTTCTTTCTTTTTTTTTTTTTTTTTTTTTTTCCCCTCAATGAGGCTGCAAAAGGTCTCCGGCTTGTCTCGTTTTTGTGGCAAACGCTCTCTTGTAAAGAGGAGAGGTTAAAGTGTCGGTGGCTGAATAAAGAGCAGCACACGTGGGCTATTACCATTCAGGGCAAACAAATGCAGAGAAGGGAAAAGCCAGCAGCAGGCAGGGCGAGGGGGGAGCGCGGCCCCCCCCGGCGCACACACGCACCCGCCCCGCTGGCAGACCCCGTCCGCCGGCCTCCTCGCGGCCCCGGCGTCCCCCAGACATGCAACCCACCCATGGCTCACAAAAGAGCGAGAGAAAGAGAGAGGGGGAGACATGAGGGGGGTCTTAGATAGGAAAAAAAGAAAGTAGCTTTAGGGGGAATGTGCTGTGGAGTGTGAAATTGCAGCCCGTGGTGCTCCATATTGTACCAGAAGCTCTCCAAAAACTCATCCTCCAACGTGACCAGAGGTGCTTAGAAGGGGAGAGAGAGAGGGAGAGGGGGAGAGGGGCTCGGAGACACAGGGGGAGGGGAAGGATGGGGGTCTTTTATTCTTTTCGCGCTCTGTTTCTTATTAATTCTTCGTTTAAAACCTAACTTTGTGTTTATTTGCTAAACTCGGCCACCAAGAGCAATCTCGGGTCTCCTGGGCAGAGTGGCTGGGGGGGCAGGGAGGGCGGCAGGGCTCTCTCTGCCTCTCCTCTCCTCGCCCTGCCCGGCCCGAGGAAAACCTCGCAGGCAGCTTTGATCCCGCTCCCGCATCACCACGCTGCTGCCGGCACCTCAGTCCTGCCCCATGGCCCTCTCACCCCACCCGGGAAGATCAGACCCCAGCATCCCTACAGTGAAGGAGTGATCCCCGGTCTGGACACCCCTTTCCCCCGGGCGCTCGCTGGGGAGAGGCAGCGGGATGTCTCCTCAGGCCAGAAATCACCTTGTCCTCAGACAAAGCACCCCAAAAGTCGCCCGGGAAGGTTTTATCAAAGCGCCCCCTTTCTTGAAGACCCTGCTCACACTCACACACATGTCAACTCCTTCCTTTAAACGCTCATATCCCTGGGCTTTTTTTTTTTTTTCTTTTCCCCCACAGCCAGGGATTTCGCCCCAGCCTTTCCCACGCGAGGCTGAATTAGTTGTCGTAGGTCAGAAAAATACACAGAGATGGTCAGCGCAGATTTATCCACTAAATCCGTAAATATGGTGCTGGGGAGTATTAAGGGCAGAGCTAAACCACCTCCAAACTACCAACATTTAGGCTGTAAGTGCTCGCACACTTGGCAAGGGGATGAAGACAGGCGGTGTGTGGAGCCGAGGAGTTAGCGGCACCTCGATGTGGTATAAATACAAAACTTCTGCCCCCGCAGCGCGCCGTCCCGCTAAGCCATAGGGTCGCGTTTAACTGGTTTCCAGCGTAAGCAGCGACAGACAGCCCGTAGAAAACTGGGAGCCAACGTGGGCGCACGTCCTGGCTCTGGCGACAGCGACGATCCCAGACACAACAGTTTCGCTCCAGGCCTGACTTCTCCAAGGGGCTCCCCCCGCCGCCCGACCCCTATTGTTCCCGGGCGGAGCCCCCTTCCCCGGCTGGCAGCGGAGGAGGAGAGGCGGCAATCGCCGAGAATAGCGTTTGTTTAACCCGCTTCCCGGGGAGGAGGCGAGCTCGGAGAGTTGGCCAAGCCGAGGCAGCACGGGAGAACTAAAAAGACATCGGAGGGGAGCTGAGAGAGCCCTCGCGGTTATGTGTATTGGGGCCGGGGGTGGGAAATAGGATCAATGGAGAAGATTTCGGTTTGATCAACTGGAGAAAGCCAGCTAATGGAGCAGATCGAAAGATAGCTATCGCCGCAACTCCCCCCCAAGTTTATTTTTCTTGAAATTTCCGCAGAGAGGCGGGCGCCTCTTTTGAAGTGTAAATGTTTCTAGCCTGGGGGGGGCTGGGTTAGCGAAGAAGGGGGAGATCCTCAGATCTTCTCTGAGAAAGAGTAAAAGAAATGAAAGGGGGAAAAAAAAGAAAAGAAAAGAAAAGAAAAGAAAAGGAGACACAGAGGCGGAAAGGTTCATTTAAAGTGGGACGGGGGGAAAAAGCACCCAGGGCTGGTGAAGTGGGAATCGGTTGGCGAGACGAGTGTGGAGCCGTGGGAGTGGGAAGAGGCCCGTGGTCTCGGCCTCGCCCGGGCCCGCAGGGCACACGGCCGTGCCCGGGGCTGCGGGGACAGGCCGGTATTTTTAATCTAGGCAGACAGAAATTGTTCGGTGGATTTAAATGTTGACAAAGCAATTCTTCCAGGAAGTGTGGTGTGGGAAGGGGCACCAGGTGATATTGTGGTATGTGTGGTGGGGGAAGGGGACAGCGAGCGGGCAGCTTTTTTCTTTTTCTTTTCTTTTTCTCTTTTCTTTTTCATCTTTTCTTTTTCATCTTTTCTTTTTTCCTTTCCTTTCCTTTCCTTTCCTTTCCTTTCCTTTCCTTTCCTTTCCTTTCCTTTCCTTTCCTTTCCTTTCCTTCTTCCCTCTTTCCTCGCTCCTCTTTCCTTTCCTCTTCCCTTTCTTTCCCGAGAAAGCAGTCTTGTTTTACCAGGCTCGGGGCTCCTCCGTTTACACGGGTTACCTCCGCGCTGTGGGACTCGAGCTTCGTCTCACAGAGCGTTCACGTTGTGTACTTCTCGAGACTCTTATTCCTGCCTTTCTCATCCCTGAGATGGGGAAACAGCAATAGAAACTACGGCAAAATACATCCTCGGGAGGAGATTTGGGGTCCGTCGGGTCCCCCCGCTCCGGGCCCACCACCAAGCTGTTATCTCCTCACCGTACAATCAACAGTTATAAAGGCCCACAGCGTCTCTGTGAGAGACAAAATGAACTCCCCGGGTGTTAATGACGGCACGGGGAGGGAGGCGAGGAGGAAGTTCGCTGAAAGCGGAGGGCCTGGTGGGGACGGGCCGGTTAGCTAAGGCAGATACAACGCCGGAGGACGTACCCTTCCA
>NW_010972665.1:360234-361549 GCF_000737465.1 Haliaeetus leucocephalus
GGGGGCCACCCCCGGCCCAGCGGCGGGGGCTGCCCGCCGAGCGCAGCGGCCGCACGCAAACTTGGCGTCCGGCGGGAGTTCCCCGGGCGGGGCGGAGAGGCGCCTTCTGCAGCCGGGCGGCCGCGAACACCGCTCCCGAGCAGGCAGCGGAGAGCCCCCGCTCCTGCGGGAAATTTAGCCCGCGTGGGGGGCTTTCAGCTGTGCCCGCCGTGCCTCCCCGCAGCGCAGAGCCAGGAGCTGATCGCTGTCTCGCCTCACATTTAACCGTCGGTGGTGTCCAAAAAGAATTTTTTTTTCCCCCAAATCATCCTTTTTGCACACGAGGGAAAGAGAGAGGGGAGCGGGGGGAGAGAAAGACAAAACATCAGCTGAAGTGCCAAAATGATTTATGAGACAGTGGAAAATATTTCATAAAGATCTCCTAGAGATTCTTTACTTGAACCAGTTAGAAAACAAAGGGGCTGTTTCGTGACAGATAACCAGAGGGACAGGGAAGGATGAAGGAGGAAAAGAGGAGAAGAAGAAAGTACATTTCAGGCGATGGTAAACTCGCAGTCAAAACTGAGCTAGCAGCAATTTCCACCTTGCCTGTTTACTCCCGGTTATTACCCTGAGAAGGCGTTTCCCCCTTGCTCTCTGTTGCTCTGCTAGGTCAAAGCCACGTCTATTTTAGCCGTAGACTTGTTTGCGAAATAATTTTTAAATCCCGCTCCAGCATTAAAAAAAGAAAACAGCAGCAGAGATGTGGCAAGTGGGAGGTTGGATTTGCTGTTATTTCCCCAAATGCGCGTGAGGGGAAACTTTGCAATGACTGAAGTGGGCCCAACCTATCGGTTCAAAGAGGTGCGAGCAGCTCGCTCTTCCTTGCGTTCGTGCTCTCTCAGACTCTGCAGCTTCTATTTATTTTTCTTTCTTTTTCCTCTTGACGCCTGTCTCTCTTGATCCCGCTCTCCTCTCTCTGCCTGTCTCCTCTCTCTTCCCCTTTCTCTCCCCCGCTCACCTCCTTCCCCCCTTTCTCTCTCAGTCCGTCTCCCACTTCAAGCCGCACACTGCGGAAGCCTGGATGTGTTCCGAATCCCGCCCCCGCCCTCGCCCCGAGTCGAGCCTCCGGTAAAAAAGCGCGGGGCATGAGAAGGGAGATGGAACTACCAAGCCGTGTGTGCGTGCGTGCGCCCGTCTGCGTGCGTTAAATAAGGGAGTTGAAGATCCAGAGCCGCAAGTGACAACAAAGCGGGGCTCACGTCCCTTGCCGCGGGCCGGGCCGGGGCGCCGCCGCCCCGCACACGCGTGGCCCGGGGCGCTCCGGAGCGCGCGG
>NW_010972665.1:361559-365815 GCF_000737465.1 Haliaeetus leucocephalus
CGCCGGGTCCCGAAGGCGGCGGCCCCCCCGCGCCGAGCGCCGCCGGCCCGGCCCTCCTTTCTCCTCTCCTCTCCTCTCTCCTCTCCCCTCTCCTCTCCTGGCCGCGCTCGGCTCGGCGCGCTGGCGAATCAGAGAGTGTCGGAATCTATTGCCTTTGTCTGACAAGTCATCCATCTCCGGGGAGGCGGGCGGGGGGCTGAGGGCGCTGCGGCTTTTAGAGAGACACACACCGGGAGCGGAGGCTCCAGTCTCCGGCCCCGGCTCCTCGCAAGCACTTCCCACCTCGGGCGAAAGTCCGCCGGGCGCCGGATCCTCCGCCCGGCCGAGAGGAGGGGGCGCGCCCGCCCGCCGCTCGCAGCTTTCCCGGGGATTGCTACTCCGCTTTGAACTTAAATGAACTAGCCCCGGACCGCGGGAGGAGGAGGAGGGAGAGCCGCGTCCTCCCGCGCCTTCTGCCGCCTGGCCGCCGGCCGCACCTTGCTCCGGCACCCCCTCCCCGCCGCCGGGGATGCTCTGAGCCCTCCCAGCCATGACACCCACCTGCCCCCCGGCGCCGCCAGCCCCTCGCTCCCACGGACTCTGCTGACTCCGCCGGCCCCGCCGCTCCGGCCCCCCAGCGCCGGCGCAGCCCGCCCGCCCCCCGGAAAGTACTTCGCTCCCCGCTCCGCCGGGCAGGGGGGCCAGCGCACCCCGCCGCTCCCCTCCTCTCCTCTCCTTGTGTGGTTTTTTTTCCTTTTTTTTTTTGTTTTGGTTTTGGTTTGGTTTGTTTTTTTGTTATTTTTTTTTCTCCCCTAAGTCTTGAAGTTGAGTTTTAGAGGCGACACGGCGGCTTCAGCCGATTTCTTCCCCTTCCTTTGCCTCCCCATGGATATGCACTGCAAGGCAGACCCCTTCTCAGCAATGCACCGTGAGTACTGGAGCCCGGCTCCTTCCGCTGCTCTCCCTCTTTCTCATCCCTCCATTCCTCCTTCCCCGACCATTCTTCCTCACCTGATCCTCCTCCAGGTCCATCCTTTCACCGCCGGCCTCTCCTCCCCTGGCCGAAACCGGGCTTAGAGGGGCGTTCAGAAGGCAGGACGGGCATCGCCGGCCCCGGCGGCAGAGCGAGGGTCCCGAGCAGCCCAGGGCCCGGGAGGAGCAGAGCTCCGGGCCGGCGGCGGGGCGGGAGCCAGGACCCCCAGCCCGGGGGGCAGGTGGCTGCGTGCCGTGTGCGTGTGAAAGAAAACACCCCCCGAACCAGGTCTCTCCTCCGCAAAGGCACTTTCCCCCATCGCCCCTCGGACAACACGAGTTTATTCCGACTGGTGTCAGCCCCCCCCCGGGCCGGACCCTGTCCCTGCCCCTTCCCCTGCCCCTGCCCCGCCGGACAGGGCCGGGGCTGCCCGCAACCCCGCGTGGCTCTAAACCTCCAGTTTCCCCCGCGATCTGATTCTGTTTGCTTTGATTTCGGATTTCAGCGGCAGAGAGGGGAGACGCCAGTTTCAAATTAATGGCGGGTTGGTCGGTGGCTGTTCCGTGCTTCGGTTTGGTCTGGTTTGGTGAAAGGTTCGACTGCGGGAAAAATAGGACAACTGTACGGCCGGGAGACCTGGCAGCTTCGGAGGCTCACAAGAAGTCACGGTCCCTCCTGGTTTATTTACCAGGTCGCCAGTGTGCATTTTAAATGCATTCCTGGCACAGAGGAAAGTGCATTCGTGATATATTTTCACTGTAAAGAACCTTTCTATAAGAGGGGGACGAAGGAAAGCGAAAAGATCCCTTTACCGGGAACTTAGTGTAACGAGGAATTTTCAGGGACTTTAATTTCACCGCACGGAGGGAAAATAATTCCGAGATTTAAATTAGAGAGAAAAAAACCCACAAAAAACAACAACAACAAAAAACCCAACCAAATAATAGAAAGCCGAGATTGAGAGCATCTTGAGTTAGAAAATGAATAATTAAGAGCAATTTGTAACTTTTGACACCGAAACTTTTGAGGACACGCCCTGCCCGCTGCATAAAAACAAACCGAAAAGATATAAAATGGAAATGCTTGAAGTTTAAAAAAATCCGGATTTTGCCGTGAGAAGGAAGGCGCAGAAATAGAAACCCATGATCAGATCCCCAAACGTGGATGTAGGTAACTGTCTTCCTTTTTCCAAATTAATGATTTCCAGGATATATTGCTTAAAAATGTAGGGTTTAATTTTCGAAGACCTTTAACAGAAAATAGTCCGTGCATTAGACGTTATTTTTAGTTTTCGGCAGTGCGACCTGCTTTCAGGCGCGATTGCAGTAATTCTGCCTCCGGTACGATCCGGAACATGTAGGCAGCCGAAAGAGGCATTTCACCGTCGCTGATTTTTTAAAAACTCCAGTGAGATTCGTGAACAATTTTGGCTTCCGATTAAAAAAAAAATAAAATCAACGTTCGATTTGTTCCCTAAAGTGTATTTCTAGAGCTACAGACCCTAGATATTAGTAAGCAATTAAAATACATACGGGCGCGGACTCCTGACACACACACACACACAGACAGCAAAACACGATCTGTACGAAAGCGGTACGACGGGCTGGGTATGTGTATATACAGACGCCGGCACTTATACGCGGATAAATACACGTAAATATCTTACTGCTCTGATAGAAATAACCTTAGAAAACCACGGGGCAGAGCAAAACAAACTCGTGTGAAAAATATCAGGGCTGCAATAATTTGAATTATTAATTTTTAATCTTTTTTGCATCTGTTGCCTTTTAATACTTTGTAATGCGAGTTATAAAAGGTGCTTTGAATTATTTATCATGGAGTTGCCGAAGAAATTGCTGTCTTGTAACTTTAGAGGCAACATGTGCAAAAGGGGTTCTGAACAAATGAAGAAAACACACAGCAACGTATACCCGCGGGTTTTAGTGGAGGAAGATAAATATTCCCCCTCCACTCTGAAGCCCTAAATATGTTTTCGGAAAGACTAACAAAAGAATGCAACAAATAACCCCCGGCTCATCGGGGAAGGGACGGGGAAGCCAGCCGGCGCCCTGGCCGAGGCGGCTGGGAGGGGGATATGTGGAGGTGTTACTGAAGGGGTGGGGGAGATGGAAAAAACTCTATTTGTACGAAAGGACTTGGATCGATCGCAGGGCAATGAGAGTTTCCACTAAGTTCAGAGCCAATACGTCAGTGTCAGAAGCAGGGGAGAAAAAAACCTCAGCGAAAATACAAACAGATCATTTTTCAGCAAACTGCAAAACGAACTAAGATCTCTTGGCGAGGAAGATACAGAAGGTTAGGGTTGTGTGAAAGGAAAGCTTTAATACAGAGTGCACTCCACAGCTATATCAGCTGGGTATTGCGGAGATAGAGACACCCAGGTAGCAGCGCCAGCGAAGCTGCACCGCCTGCGAGTGTGCATCTCCCCACATGCCCGGGTAAAGGCGACCTGCTCCGGTCTCTAAGGCAGACCACCCCAAGTGCAAGCGGTTCACAACCGCCTGTCTTGCTGAGTCCCAAAAGGAGATATTTCCCTTTATTCCTGTCATCCCGTTCCTCCTGCCCACGCTTAGCAGGTGCATACTTATTTTTTCCCCAAGTTATTTCGATATGGAGAAGGACAGATCGGAAAACAGCGATCCTAGCAGTCCTATCTGAGAGACCGCAGTTTTTTGCCTGGAGAGGGGGGAACAGATGAAAACGGAGCATTTTAAATTCTCTCTGAATTAGATTGTGGTTCGGGGGAGGAAAGACGGAACGGTGCGAGTCTGTTAGATTTTTATTTTTTTTTTACTGGAGGATTTTTCCTTTAAAGATCGAAAGCTGAAGAGAGAGAGGGTCTGTCTGTAAATGAACACCGGCCGCGGGACACAAAATATTTTCTTTCTCTCTCCCTACATTTTTTGCCTTTCTCTTGTTCTCTCTGAATCCGTTCAACTCGCATCCGAAAATAACGGGAGAGGACGCGTTGTATGGGGGACATGCCGCGGGGTGAGGGAGGGCGGGGTTCGCGAGTAACTGTAATTGACAATGTGATAGAAAATCGCGGAAAGAAAATGAAAGGCGAGAGGAAAAGCCCAAGAGTAGAGAAAAGGGGGACTGCGGCAGGGTCCGCCCGAAGCCGCTCAGCAGCTGAGCTCCGGAGTTCGGGAGCGCATCCCTCCCCAACTCTTGGGAGAGGAGCCGGCGCGGGCACTGCCTCCGTCCTCGCCCCACCACAATGGCCCCGAGTAGCCGCCGCTCCGGCGTCCCGGGGGGGGGGGGGGGGGGGGGGCGGGGGGGG
>NW_010972665.1:365825-366685 GCF_000737465.1 Haliaeetus leucocephalus
GGGGGGGCGCGGGAGGGAGAGGTGCTTTCTGGCCCAGGGGAGGGGAGACGGCGTACGGGGGGGACAGTTCCCGGCTAGTCTCCGGCTCGGGAAAATTCACTCTGCCTTCTCTTTCCTTCCCATCTCTCCTTCTTTCTCTTTCTTTCTTCCTGTCTCCTTTCTTTTGCTCTCGCTCTTTCCCCTCTTTCTTCCTTTTTCTTCTCTTTCTCTCTTTATCTTTCCTTTTCTTTATCTTTCTTTCTCTCGTTATCTTTCTTTCTCTTATTCTCCCTCGTTTTTCCCCTTTCTGTCTCTCTTTCACCCTTTTTCTCTTCTTCTGTCTCTCTCCCACGTCTTGTTCCCCCCTCTCGACCCCCCGCCATCACCTCCATCCATCTGTAGTGACTGGAGATTTTGCAGTACGAGTGGCGAAGAATCCACGACTAACGGTGTGTTTCTGGTGTGCGTGGGTTGTTGTGTTTTTTTTATTTCTCTTTCCCCAGCAGGGCACGGGGGTGTGAACCAGCTCGGGGGGGTGTTTGTGAACGGCAGGCCCCTACCTGACGTGGTGAGACAAAGGATAGTGGAGCTGGCTCACCAGGGGGTGCGACCCTGTGACATTTCCAGGCAGCTGCGGGTCAGCCACGGTTGTGTCAGCAAGATCCTGGGCAGGTAAGGAAAGAGGCAGCTCCTTCCCCTCCCCTGGGACGGCAACGATGCATCCCTTCCCCGCTCCGCTGTGACCTCCCGCCCTTCTTCCCCCGGCACCGGGCTCTCCCCGCCACCTCCCCGAGCGGCGCCGGCACCTCCGTGCCGTGGGAGCCCGCGGCTGAGCGGAGCCCCCTCCTCCAGCCGGCAAGGACACGCTCCCCCCCCCCCCC
>NW_010972665.1:366695-367338 GCF_000737465.1 Haliaeetus leucocephalus
CCCCCCCCCCCCCCCCCCGCCCTGGCGGTGTTTGGAAACTCCTGGGAAGACAATTTACGACGGGTGGGCGGGAGGGCGGGAAAGAGAAGGGACGGGGGGAGAAAAAACTGAAAGAACGGCAAAAAAACCCCTCCGACAACAACAACAAAAAACCCCCCAACTCGCAACAATCCGTGAGCGGCCTTAGCAAATACACGGGTAAATAAACAAACAACGGGGCAAATAAATAAATAAATACCCGCGTTAACCGATCGCCGCCAAATGTGGTGTGAAATATCCCCAGGGGCAAGCCGGGGCGGTGTGTGTGGGGGGGGGAACCCGGCGCCCCCGGGCCCGGCCGCTCGGACGCGGAGCGGTGTCAGCAGGCGGCAGAGCCCCAGACGCCTGTGCGTGTGGTGTGTGTGCGCTGCCGTGCCCTCCGCAAAGGACGGGTCAGAGCCGCTGCCGCCAACAGAGCTAATGGCCAGCGGGGAGATGGGCTGGAGCTGCCCCGTACGAGCACCCGCTTCCCAGGGACCGGGGCGGGAGGGGTAATAAACCGCGCTCCCGCACCCACAGCCCCGCCAGCGCCCGGAGCCGGGAGTAGCCGGCCGCGAGAGCCGGGGGGTGGGGGCGCGGCACTGCTCTCTCCCCGCGCCCCCTC
>NW_010972665.1:367352-367649 GCF_000737465.1 Haliaeetus leucocephalus
CCGGCCCGGCCCCGCGGTCGGCGGGCTTCGCCTCCGGCCGGCCGCATCGGGGCGAGGGTTTTCGTTTTGTTTCTCGATCCCCGGGCCTGAAACGAGTGGGCGCCTGTAAGGCGGGGGAAGGGGGAGGCAGCGAACAGCCCAGCGCCTCTCGCTTCTGACACACACACAAAAAAAGGGGGGGGGAAGGAGGGAGGAAAAAAAAAAAAAGAGAGCGGGAGCGAGCCCTGGAAAGGAGAAGGGGCTCCCCCAGCCCCAGGCGGCCCGGCGCCATGCGGCACCCCAGCCGCCGCGGCCCGA